>NC_056461.1:49318384-49578384 GCF_018296145.1 Oncorhynchus tshawytscha | reverse complement strand
CTGGAACAGCAGCACGGCCAGGTGGACTGGGGACAGCAAGGAGTCATCATGCCAGGTAGTCCTGAGGCAGAACAGTTGAAACTGGAACAGCAGCACGGCCAGGTGGTCTGGGGACAGCAAGGAGTCATCATGCCAGGTAGTCCTGAGGCAGAACAGTTGAAACTGGAGCAGCAGCACGGCCAGGTGGACTGGGGACAGCAAGGAGTCATCATGCCAGGTAGTCCTGAGGCAGAACAGTTGAAACTGGAGCAGCAGCTGCATTTATCTTAAATGGCAGAACTATTTTTAGATAGAAAGATGAGAAGAGGTTTTATCAACCATCTGAATAGACCTGGAGCGTCTTTTTCAAACGAAAGCCCCCCCGAAATATACTTCATCCACTGTCCAGAAAAGTGGATTGGCAGTAGTTCATGTATATAGTCTCACGTATATATTTCGTTATAATATCTCAGAAAAACTGTAATACAAAACAAATGTTATATTGTTGTCTACATTCAACAGGTAAGGTTCATCTACACTACCCGGTCAAAAGTTTGGGGTCACTTAGAAATGTCCTTGTTTTTGAAAGAAAAGCACTTTTTTTTTGTCCATTAAAATAACATCAAATTAATCAGAAATACAGTGTAGACATTGTTAATGTTGTAAATGACTATTGTAGCTGGAAACAGCAGATATTTAATGGAATATCTACATAGGCGTACAGAGGCCCATTATCAGCAACCATCACTCCTGTGTTCCAATGACACGTTGTGTTATCTAATATAAAGTTAATCATTTTTAAAAGGCAGTCAACCTCTTCACTGTCTTCAACAGTTTAGGGGCGACTCCGGGATGCTGGCCTTCTAGGCACAGTTCCTCTGTCCAGTGTCTGTGTTCTGTTGCTCATCTTGATCTTTTCTTTTTATTGGCCAGTCTGAGATATGGCTTTTTCTTTGCAACTCTGCCTAGAAGGCCAGCATCCCAGAGTCGCCTCTTCACTGTTGACGTTGAGACTGGGGTTTAGCGGGTTATACTAATTTTGGGGTCTGTACACTCCCCTTAATAGTTACTATAGACACACATCAAAAGTTTAAATTCCATTTTTGTTTGTCCATTCCGTGAGACATTAAAGTTGTGTAGATGTAATGTCCATAACGCTGTAGTCACAACAAAGTTTATTGCAATAGCAGAACTTTCATCTAGAAGTTTAAAAGGATAACAGCAGAATGAGATGCGTGTTTAAAACAATAAACCCTCTACTTGTCCAGACTGACTTTGTCCAGACTGACTTTGTCCAGACTGACTTTGTACAGACTGACTTTGTCCAGACTGACTTTGTCCAGACCGGGTGGATCCATCTCTGACTCATAACTAACTCCGTTCTCTCTGGTTTTTGTTTTATAGACTGTACCTGGGGCATAATATCTCTGACCCTTAACTAACTCCGTTCTCTCTGTTTTTTGTTTTATAGACTGTACCTGGGGCATAATATCTCTGACCCTTAACTAACTCCGTTCTCTCTGTTGTTTGTTTTAAAGACTGTACCTGGGGCATAATATCTCTGACCCTTTACTAACTCCATTCTCTCTGTTTTTTGTTTTATAGACTGTACCTGGGGCATAATATCTCTGACCCTTTACTAACTCCGTTCTCTCTGTTTTTTGTTTTATAGACTGTACCTGGGGCATAATATCTCTGACCCTTAACTAACTCCGTTCTCTCTGTTTTTTGTTTTATAGACTGTACCTGGGGCATAATATCTCTGACCCTTAACTAACTCCGTTCTCTCTGTTGTTTGTTTTATAGACTGTACCTGGGGCATAATATCTCTGACCCTTAACTAACTCCGTTCTCTCTGTTTTTTGTTTTAAAGACTGTACCTGGGGCATAATATCTCTGACCCTTTACTAACTCCGTTCTCTCTGTTTTTTGTTTTATAGACTGTACCTGGGGCATAATATCTCTGACCCTTTACTAACTCCGTTCTCTCTGTTTTTTGTTTTATAGACTGTACCTGGGGCATAATATCTCTGACCCTTAACTAACTCCATTCTCTCTGTTTTTTGTTTTATAGACTGTACCTGGGGCATAATATCTCTGACCCTTAACTAACTCCGTTCTCTCTGTTTTTTGTTTTATAGACTGTACCTGGGGCATAATATCTCTGACCCTTAACTAACTCCATTCTCTCTGTTTTTTGTTTTATAGACTGTACCTGGGGCATAATATCTCTGACCCTTAACTAACTCCATTCTCTCTGTTTTTGTTTTATAGACTGTACCTGGGGCATAATATCTCTGACCCTTAACTAACTCCATTCTCTCTGTTTTTTGTTTTAAAGACTGTACCTGGGGCATAATATCTCTGACCCTTTACTAACTCCATTCTCTCTGTTTTTTGTTTTATAGACTGTACCTGGGGCATAATATCTCTGACCCTTTACTAACTCCGTTCTCTCTGTTTTTTGTTTTATAGACTGTACCTGGGGCATAATATCTCTGACTTTAACCTCTTTGCTTCTCTTCATCTCTGTGTGTCTCAATCTCACCTGCTTTCTGAGACACAGGGACACCAGACACAAAGCAGGTAAATTATTGCTTATTGAATAAAATATCTTTCCCTGAGCAATTGTGTTAGTATAAAATAATATATTTTCCGTTTTTTTTGCATAGAATATGGCTCAATATCGTATTATTTATATTTTTAGTATGCTTTGCTCATCTTTATCAATAATAGTAACAATGATGGACCTGAATGTGTATTGTATACGTCCACATAAACAATATCATCAGACACCAGGCACAACACACACAGAGCACTGACACAGACACTGTCATTGACACAGAGCACCTCTCTCACATCTCTTACCTCTCTTACCTGTCTTACGTCTCTTGCCTCTCTTACCTCTCTTATGTCTCTTATCAATCTTACCTCTCTAACCTCTCTTACGTCTCTTACCTCTCTAACCTCTCTTACGTCTCTAACCTCTCTTACCTCTCTAACCTCTCTTACGTCTCTAACCTCTCTTACGTCTCTAACCTCTCTTACGTCTCTAACCTCTCTTACCTCTCTAACCTCTCTTACGTCTCTTACCTCTCTTACCTCTCTAACCTCTCTTACGTCTCTAACCTCTCTTACGTCTCTAACCTCTCTTACGTCTCTAACCTCTCTTACGTCTCTAACCTCTCTTACGTCTCTAACCTCTCTTACGTCTCTAACCTCTCTTAAGTCTCTAATCTCTCTTACGTCTCTAACCTCTCATACGTGTCTTATCACTCTTACCTCTCTTATGTCTCTTACCTCTCCGACATCTCTTACCTCTCCGACATCTCTTACCTCTCTAACCTCTCTTACCTCTCCGACGTCTCTTATCTCTCTAACCTCTCTAACCTCTCTTACGTCTCTTATCACTCTTACCTCTCGTATGTCTCTTGCCTCTCCTGCCTCTCTTATGTATCTTACATCTCTAACCTCTCTTACCTCTCTAACCTCTCTTACCTCTCTAACCTCTCGTACGTCTCTTTCCTCTCTTACGTCTCTCACCTCTCTTACGTCTCTCACCTCTCTTACGTCTCTAACCTCTCTTACCTCTCTAACCTCTCTTACGTCTCTAACCTCTCTTATGTCTCTTGCCTCTCTTACCTCTCTAACCTCTCTAACCTCTCTTACGTCTCTAACCTCTCTTATGTCTCTTGCCTCTCTTACCTCTATTACATCTCTTGCCTCTCTTATGTCTCTTACGTCTCTAACCTCTCTTACGTCTCTAACCTCTCTTACCTCTCTTACGTCTCTCACCTCTCTTACGTCTCTCACCTCTCTTACCTCTCGTATGTCTCTCACCTCTCTTACCTCTCGTATGTCTCTTACCTCTCTTACGTCTCTCACCTCTCTTACCTCTCGTATGTCTCTTACCTCTCTTACGTCTCTCACCTCTCTTACCTCTCGTATGTCTCTTACCTCTCTTACGTCTCTCACCTCTCTTACCTCTCGTATGTCTCTTACCTCTCTTACGTCTCTCACCTCTCTTACCTCTCGTATGTCTCTTAGCTCTCTTACGTCTCTCACCTCTCTTACCTCTCGTATGTCTCTTACCTCTCCGACGTCTCTTAGCTCTCTTACGTCTCTGGTGTTTCTTATGTCTCTTACCTGTCTTTCGTTTCTTACGTCTCTTGGATCTCTTGCAGCAACATCTGTCATTCTGTAGGCTATTTTGTTCACCAGCATTGCTTAACTTAACTTTGTCAGTCTCATCGACTCACAGAAAAGTAATTGTCCACCATTTTGTTTTGACAGGCAATGAGGAGTTTCTCCCCCAGCAGCATTATCCAAGAGAGCGGTACGGGTTTATTATCATACTCCAGTAATGTGTTTCACCTACCGTTGTGTGTGTGTGTGTGTGTGTGTGTGTGTGTGTGTGTGTGTGTGTGTGTGTGTGTCATGTCTTTTTTAAATATGTGTGTGTGTGTGTGTGTGTGTGTGTGTGTGTGTGTGTGTGTGTCATGTCTTTTTTAAATATGTGTGTGTGTGTGTGTGTCTTATGTCTTTTCTAAAATGTGTGTGTGTGTGTGTGTGTGTGTGTGTGTGTGTGTGTGTGTGTGTGTGTGTGTGTGTGTGTGTGTGTGTGTGTGTCATGTCTTTTTTTTAAATATGTGTGTGTGTGTGTGTGTGTGTGTGTCTTATGTCTTTTCTATGTGTGTGTGTGTGTGTGTGTGTGTGTGTGTGTGTGTGTGTGTGTGTGTGTGTGTGTGTGTGTGTGTGTGTGTGTGTGTGTGTGTGTGTGTGTGTGTGTGTGTGTGTGTGTGTGTGTGTGTGTGTGTGTCTTATGTCTTTTCTAAAATGTGTGTGTGTGTGTGTGTCTTTTCTAAAATGTGTGTGTGTGTGTGTGTGTGTGTGTGTGTGTGTGTGTGTGTGTGTGTGTGTGTGTGTGTGTGTGTGTGTGTGTGTGTGTGGACAGTACATGTCTAGTCAGTGATCTGACATGAATCGCTCATCTCAAATGTACAGAATCAGAAAGTATTCAGACTCCTTGACGTTTTCAACATTTTGTTACTTTACAGCCTTATTCTAAAATGTATAAAAAAGTTATTTCCCCTCATCAATCGACCTACAATAATGACAAAGCAAAACAAAACAGGTTTTTATAATTTTTTTCAAATTCATAATAAAATTTAAATAAACATATTTACATTAGTTTTCAGACCCTTTACTATGAGACTAGAAATTGAGCTCAGGTGCATCCTGTTTCCATTGATCACCCTTGAGATGTTTCTACAACTTGATTGGAGTCCACCTGTGGTGATTTCAAATGACTGGACATGATTATAATTTTTATTTATTTATTTATTTTGCTCCTTTGCACCCCATTATTTTTATTTCTACTTTGCACATTCTTCCATTGCAAAACTACCATTCCAGTGTTTTACTTGCTATATTGTATTTACTTTGCCACCATGGCCTTTTTTGCCTTTACCTCCCTTCTCACCTCATTTGCTCACATTGTATATAGACTTGTTTATACTGTATTATTGACTGTATGTTTGTTTTACTCCATGTGTAACTCTGTGTCGTTGTATCTGTTGAACTGCTTTGCTTTATCTTGGCCAGGTCGCAATTGTAAATGAGAACTTGTTCTCAACTTGCCTACCTGGTTAAATAAAGGTAAAATAAATAAATAAATAAAAATTTGGAAAGGCACATACCTGTCTCTGACAGTGTATGTCAGAGTTAAACCAAACCACTAGGCCCAAGGAATTGTCTGTAGAGCACCGAGACAGGATTGTGTCGAGGCACAGATCTGGAGAAGGGTACCAAAACATTTATGCAGCATTGAAGGTCCCCACAACACAGTGGTCTCCATCAGTCTTCAATGGAAGAAGTTTGGAATCACCAAGACTCTTCCTAAAGCTGGCCGCCAGGCCAAACTGAGCAATCGGGGGAGAAGGGCCTTGGTCAGGGAGGTGACCAAGAACCTGATGGTCACTCTGACAGAGGTTCAGAGTTCCTCTGTGGAGATGGGAGAACCTTCCAGAAGGACAACCATCTCTGCAATCGATCAGGCCTTTATGGTAGAGAGGCCAGACGGAAGCCACTCCTCAGTAAAAGGCACATGACAGCCTGCTTGGAGTTTGCCAAAGGGCACCTAAAGACTCTCAGGCCATGAGAAAAAAGATTATCTGGTTTGATGAAACCAAGATTGAAGTCTTTGGCCTGAATGCCAAACGTCATTTCTGGAGGAAACCTGGCACCATCCCAACGGTGAAGCATGGTGGTGGCAGCATCATGCTGTGGGGATGTTTTTCAGCGGCAGGGACTGGGAGACTAGTCAGGATCGAGGCAAAGATGAACGGAGCAAAGTACAGAGAGATCCTTGATGAAAACCTGCTCCAGAGCACTCAGGACCTCAGACTGGGGCGAAGGTTCACCTTCCAGCAGGACAACGATCCTAAGCACACAGCCAAGACAACGCAGGAGTGGCTTCGGGACGAGTCTCTGAATGTCCATGAGTGGCGCAGCTAAAAAATGGAAACCTCTTTTTACTTTGACATTTTGGGTTATTGTGTATAGATTGATGAGGGAAAAAGCAGCTTAACAAAATGTGAAAAAGTCAAGGGGTCTGAATACTTTCCAAATGCCCTGTATATCTGGCACCCGAACAAATGTATTTTATGGTAGACACACAGATGTGATTTGTAAATTTGAGTAATTTAGCAGAAACTCTTATCCAGAGACACTTACAGTTAGTGCCTTCATATTCAGATAGTAGCCATAGTAAGTACATTTTTCCTCAATGAAGTTGCAGAGTCAGAGCTAGTATGAAAAGACCAGCCCCAGTTTTTTTGTGATGTATGTGATGTATATTGATGTATATTGATGTATATTGATGTATGTGAGGTATATTGATGTATGTGATGTATGTGATGTATATTGATGTATATTGATGTATATTGATGTATGTGATGTATGTGATGTATGTGATGTATATTGTGATGTATATTGATGTATGTGATGTATATTGATGTATATTGATGTATGTGATGTATATTGATGTATATTGATGTATATTGATGTATATTGATGTATGTGATGTATGTGATGTATGTGATGTATATTGATGTATGTGATGTATATTGATGTATATTGATGTATGTGATGTATGTGATGTATATTGATGTATGTGATGTATGTGATGTATATTGATGTATATTGATGTATATTGATGTATGTGATGTATATTGATGTATATTGATGTATGTGATGTATATTGATGTATATTGATGTATGTGATGTATGTGATGTATATTGATGTATATTGATGTATATTGATGTATATTGATGTATGTGATGTATGTGATGTATATTGATGTATAGTGATGTATATTGATGTATGTGATGTATATTGATGTATATTGATGTATGTGATGTATATTGATGTATGTGATGTATGTGATGTATATTGATGTATGTGATGTATATTGATGTATGTGATGTATATTGATGTATGTGATGTATATTGATGTATATTGATGTATGTGATGTATATTGATGTATATTGATGTATGTGATGTATGTGATGTATGTGATGTATATTGATGTATATTGATGTATGTGATGTATATTGATGTATATTGATGTATGTGATGTATATTGATGTATATTGATGTATATTGATGTATGTGATGTATGTGATGTATGTGATGTATATTGATGTATGTGATGTATGTGATGTATATTGATGTATATTGATGTATGTGATGTATATTGATGTATATTGATGTATATTGATGTATATTGATGTGTATTGATGTATGTGATGTATATTGATGTATATTGATGTATATTGATGCATGTGATGTATATTGATGTATATTGATGTATATTGATGTATATTGATGTATATTGATGTATATTGATGTATGTGATGTATGTGATGTATATTGATGTATATTGATGTATATTGATGTATGTGATGTATATTGATGTATATTGATGTATGTGATGTATATTGATGTATATTGATGTATATTGATGTGTATTGATGTATGTGATGTATATTGATGTATATTGACGTATATTGATGTATATTGATGTATATTGATGTGTATTGATGTATGTGATGTATATTGATGTATATTGATGCATGTGATGTATATTGATGTATATTGATGTATATTGATGTATATTAATGTATATTGATGTATGTGATGTATATTGATGTATGTGATGTATATTGATGTGTATTGATGTATGTGATGTATATTGATGTATATTGATGCATGTGATGTATATTGATGTATATTGATGTATATTGATGTATATTAATGTATATTGATGTATGTGATGTATATTGATGTATGTGATGTATATTGATGTGTATTGATGCATGTGATGTATATTGATGCATGTGATGTATATTGATGTATGTGATGTATATTGATGTATGTGATGTATATTGATGTGTATTGATGCATGTGATGTATATTGATGTATGTGATGTATGATGATGTGAGGTATATTGATGTATGTGATGTATATTGATGTGTATTGATGCATGTGATGTATATTGATGCATGTGATGTATATTGATGTATGTGATGTATATTGATGTATGTGATGTATATTGATGTGTATTGATGCATGTGATGTATATTGATGCATGTGATGTATATTGATGTATGTGATGTATGTGATGCATGTGATGTATATTGATGTATGTGATGTATTTGATGTATGTGATGTATGTGATGTATATTGATGTGTATTGATGTATGTGATGTATATTGATGTATATTGATGTATATTGATGTATGTGATGTATATTGATGTATGTGATGTATATTGATGTATATTGATGTATATTGATGTATGTGATGTATATTGATGTATGTGATGTATATTGATGTGTATTGATGCATGTGATGTATATTGATGTATGTGATGATGTGAGGTATATTGATGTATGTGATGTATATTGATGTGTATTGATGCATGTGATGTATATTGATGCATGTGATGTATATTGATGTATGTGATGTATGTGATGCATGTGATGTATATTGATGTATATTGATGTATGTGATGTATGTGATGTATGTGATGTATATTGATGTGTATTGATGTATGTGATGTATATTGATGTGTATTGATGTATGTGATAGTGAAATGCAGGAGGAAGAGGAGGAAGAGGAGAATCAGCAGCAGGAGAATCCCATCTACGGAAACATCACTACAGGTGACATCACATCACATAACATAGCATAATATCAATGGAAACAACACTATAGATGACATCACATAACATAATATCTATGGAAACATCACGACAGGTGACATCACATCACATAACATAGCATAATATCAATGGAAACATCACAACAGGTGACATCACATCACATAATATCTATAGAAACATCACTACAGATCACATCACATAATATCTATAGAAACATCACTACAGATCACATCACATAATATCTATAGAAACATCACTACAGATGAAATCACATCACATAATATCTATGGAAACATCACTACAGATGACATCACATAATATCTATGGAAACATCACTACAGATGACATCACATCACATAACATAATATCTATGGAAACATCACTACAGATGACATCACATCACATAATATCTATGGAAACATCACTACAGATGACATCACATCACATAAGATCTTTGGAAACATCACTACAGATGACATCACATCACATAATATCTATGGAGACATCACTACAGATGACATCACATCACATAATATCTATGGAAACATCACTACAGATGACATCACATCACATAACATAATATCTATGGAAACATCACTACAGGTGACATCACATCACATCACATAATATCTACGATAACATCACTACAGGTGACATCTCATAACATAACATAATATCTATGGAAACATCACTACAGATGACATCACATCACATAAAATCTATGGAGACATCACTACAGATGACATCACATAATATCTATAGAAACATCACTACAGATGACATCACATCACATAACATCTATAGAAACATCACTACAGATGACATCACATCACATAATATCTACGATAACATCACTACAGGTGACATCTCATAACATAACATAATATCTATGGAAACACCACTACAGATGACATCACATCACATAATATCTATGGAAACATCACTACAGATGACATCACATCACATAACATAATATCTATGGAAACATCACTACAGATGACATCACATCACATAACATAATATCTATGGAAACATCACTACAGATGACATCACATCACATAACATAATATCTATGGAAACATCACTACAGATGACATCACATCACATAAAATCTAAGGAGACATCACTACAGATGACATCACATAATATCTATAGAAACATCACTACAGATGACATCACATCACATAACATCTATAGAAACATCACTACAGATGACATCACATCACATAACATCTATAGAAACAACACTACAGATGACATCACATCACATAACATAATATCTATGGAAACATCACTACAGATGACATCACATCACATAATATCTATGGAAACATCACTACAGATGACATCACATCACATAAGATCTTTGGAAACATCACTACAGATGACATCACATCACATAATATCTATGGAGACATCACTACAGATGACATCACATCACATAATATCTATGGAAACATCACTACAGATGACATCACATCACATAACATAATATCTATGGAAACATCACTACAGATGACATCACATCACATCACATAATATCTACGATAACATCACTACAGGTGACATCTCATAACATAACATAATATCTATGGAAACATCACTACAGATGACATCACATCACATCACATAATATCTATGGAAACATCACTACAGATGACATCACATCACATAACATAATATCTATGGAAACATCACTACAGATGACATCACATCACATAACATAATATCTATGGAAACATCACTACAGATGACATCACATCGCATAACATAATATCTATGGAAACATCACTACAGATGACATCACATCACATAAAATCTATGGAGACATCACTACAGATGACATCACATAATATCTATAGAAACATCACTACAGATGACATCACATCACATAACATCTATAGAAACATCACTACAGATGACATCACATAACATAACATAATATCTATGGAAACATCACTACAGGTGACATCACATAACATAATATCTATGGAAACATCACTACAGATGACATCACATCACATCACATAATATCTATGGAAACATCACTACAGATGACATCACATCACATAATATCTATGGAAACATCACTACAGATGACATCACATCACATAATATCTATGGAAACATCACTACAGATGACATCACATCACATCACATAATATCTATGGAAACATCACTACAGATGACATCACATCACATAACATAATATCTATGGAAACATCACTACATGCAAAGGGCACCATGCCCATAGTGGGCACAGGGGCACGTGTCTTCTCACATTTGTCCTTTAAAAAATACAGTGCCTTGCGAAAGTATTCGGCCCCCTTGAACTTTGCGACCTTTTGCCACATTTCAGGCTTCAAACATAAAGATATAAAATGGTATTTTTTTGTGAAGAATCAACAAGTGGGACACAATCATGAAGTGGAACGACATTTATTGGATATTTCAAACTTTTTTAACAAATCAAAAACTGAAAAATTGGGCGTGCAAAATTATATCTAATATCAAGCTAATATTTAGTTTCTTCGGCTAAACAATTCTAGCTTCGCTCTTCCAGCTTTTCCCGTGCGCAATAGGCTATGGGCTACGGACGCAAGCCTCTCCGCTATTCCTCTTTTCGTGAAATCCAAGGAAAAACTATAGTCTACAAAAACTATAGTCTACAAACACTACAGGACATTAATGTTGTATACATTTTTATACTCGGCCTCATAGGCTTTTCGTTGAGAGAAGCATGCTTGCTCTGGCTAATTGCTGAATGTAAAATAGACATAGGCCAAATGAACTGTTTGGGAAAGTTGCAAAGAGATAGTTTGTCATTTATTATCTATTTCACTTGCTTTGGTAATGTAAACATATGTTCCCCATGCCAATAAAGCCCCTTAACTTGAATTGAAATGTAAATTGAATTGAGTGCATAGTTGGACTGATTATTAAATGGTTGCACATGACAGACAGGGATGAACACAGTGAACAAAATAATATCCAAACGAAGTGACAGCCGAAATCACTTAAAAAAGCACTTGCGCAACTGTAGACCGTTTGTTCTTTAGTTAAATAAAGGTTAAATAAATGTTTTATTTTTTATTTAACGAGGCAAGAAATAACATGATTTAAAAGATGCGCAGGTCAAACTGCGTTTGTTGTTTATTTTCTACATTTAATTGAAATACGAGCGTCTATATTCTATTTAGCGTTAGACTACACGCAACCTACATTGAAGTAGTATTTACAGTTGTCACTATGAAAATGAACAAACGCAGAAGCACTATATAACATGAGTATACAGCGTGCAGTAGGATGCAGTCACTATCTTTTAATATGAGTATACAGCGTGCAGTAGGATGCAGTCACCATATTATAACATGAGTATACAGCGTGCAGTAGGATGCAGTCACCATCTTTTAATATGAGTATACAGCGTGCAGTAGGATGCAGTCACCATATTATAACATGAGTATACAGCGTGCAGTAGGATGCAGTCACCATATTATAACATGAGTATACAGCGTGCAGTAGGATGCAGTCACCATATTATAACATGAGTATACAGCGTGCAGTAGGATGCAGTCACCATATTATAACATGAGTATACAGCGTGCAGTAGGATGCAGTCACCATATTATAACATGAGTATACAGCGTGCAGTAGGATGCGGTCACCATATTATAACATGAGTATACAGCGTGCAGTAGGATGCAGTCACCATCTTTTAACATGAGTATACAGCGTGCAGTAGGATGCGGTCACCATCTTTTTAACACGAATATGTAGGATGGCGTTGATCAGTTGATTGACCCGTGCAGGCTACTGTTGAACGATACACTTCCCTCCAGTGTGGATGTTCGCCAACGTTTAACGTTTTATAGTTCTGTGTAATTTATCGTTATAGTTATTGGCTTTGGTGTGGACGGCCCTCAACGCTCAAATTAGTAAATGCTTCTTGCGGATAACAGGAATATGGTCTGAACACAGCAGTGGTTCTCAGCCGCGGGGTTGATTTGATGGAAATGACGATTGCAACAATGATAGCCTTCTAACAAGGGATTTAATATTCTATGCTATTTAGTTTGATTTATAATTTTAGATGTGGAGGTACATGTTTTGTTTTTTCCAAATACTCTGGGAGGCCCAGGTAAAACATATTTTCCCCGGGGGAGAATGACAACTGTTTTCATTTCAGAAGTCGGATTACCTCCAGGTATCCCTCAATGTAAATAACCATCACTCCCTAATGACACAACATTAACATCGGTCAATTTAGGTTTTTACATCAACAAATAACCTTCAATTCATTGCATCTTCAGCTCTTATCAAAATGAAAATTAGCAAATGAAAACATTTACCCAATTACAATTTCTTTTTTAAATGATATTTCTCAAAAACGTTTGGATTATTTTGTTCCATAAAATAATCTGTACTATTCTCCCCCCCTCCCCCCTCGAAATAACTGCTCTTCCCCCGCGACCCTGACTTTGAATACCACTGCTCTAAGGTTGTATCATCTCACATTTCTTTACATGGATTTTGACCCAATTTTTTTTTACATGTAAAACTTACAAAAATGTAAAAATGTAGCCAGTTTATATTTAAAGCAAGTTTCTATCAATTCTAACCTTCACGACGAAACGCGTACAGTTTAATTTACAGTTGTAAGTAACAGCGCTATAAATATAACAGTCTCGTAGCTGAACGATAAGAATAACGTTTTTTTTTTACAAGTATAGCTATCTTACTGCCTACTAACTGATGCAATAGAATTAGACAGAATAACATGTGTGTTTTGTTTGCGAACGCTATCTGACAGATAGTATCTGTAAATACCTCTGTAAAGTTCATCAGCGTGTCATTATTTTTCTTACGCCAACAACACAGTGACATCGAATACTAACTATACTATATACCCTGAACTTGTGTACATCAAGCTTCAGTTTTTCCATTTAGATATGATCATGATTGTGTTCTAGTTTCCTGAGTTAAATGGAAACGTGTGTTTATGACTAAATCGTGTGTGTGTGTGTGTGTGTGTGTGTGTGTGTGTGTGTGTGTGTGTGTGTGTGTGTGTGTTCTGTGAAGACCTGTGCTATGAACCCATGACCAAGCAACGCTCCAGAGACGACAGAAAGGTACGTACATCGGGCCAAAATGATTCGTGTACATTATTGTTCACATACAACTGTCATTAACATAATATTTGCTTTTAGAATTATTTGGTTTTAAACTGTACTGTGTAAATTAGAACAAAAAAAAATATGTAGATAAATATATTTATATATATATAGGACATAGTTTGATTTACTTTAATTAACTGCCAATGCCACGTAAAACAAAATGTGAATGACGAACCATCATCTCATCTCATAATGGTCATAACTGAAAACGACGGTCTGCTGTATTTATATTTATATATATTTTTCCACCCTGAGAGGAAATGAACTACGCCTATACTCAGTATTCATGCTAATAACAACATGTCGAAATAGGCGTATATATATTGCAGTTATATCGCTTAGACCACAAGTCGCTTAGACCACACAGCTTATAGTAAGCTATATTACAAATAGCACCATATTCCTTTTATAGTTCACCACTTCTGACCAAAAGTAGTGCACTATATAGGGAATAGGGTGCCATAGGGCTCTGGTCTAAAGTAATGCACTAAATAGGGAATAGGGCTCTGGTCTAAAGTAGTGCACTATATAGGGAATAGGGTGCCATAGGGCTCTGGTCTAAAGTAGTGCACTATATTGGGAATAAGGTGCCATAGGACTCTGGTCTAAAGTAATGCACTATATAGGGAATAGGGTGCCATAGGGCTCTGGTCTAAAGTAGTGCACTATATATAGGGAATATGGTGCCATAGGACTCTGGTCTAAAGTAGTGCACTATATATAGGGAATAGGGTTCCATAGGGCTCTGGTCTAAAGTAGTGCACTATATTGAATAGTACACCATGTTAACTCAGTCTGTTTCTAAAGTAGTTCACAGTCATCTGCTGTGGTCAAGGCCATCTCTAGTTCTCTACACCACACCGTGTACAACGCAGCCAATATCTGCTTTAAAGGCTATATATAGTAGCATTTTTCTGAATGCATGAGAAGTTACCAAGGACAGGATTCTCTCCGACTTTCAAGTTTCAAACTTTATTTGCCACGCGCACAGGATACAACAGGTGTAACACAGCAGGTTGAAAGTCTTACCTTGAGATCTCTGGTAATAGGATATACTAACAGTGTTCATATATAGTATATTAACAGTGTTCATATATAGTATATTAACAGTGTTCATATATAGTATATTAACAGTGTTCATATATAGTATACTAACAGTGTTCATATATAGTATATTAACAGTGTTCATATATAGTATATTAACAGTGTTCATATATAGTATACTAACAGTGTTAATATATAGTATACTAACAGTGTTCATATATAGTATACTAACAGTGTTCATATATAGTATATTAACAGTGTTAATATATAGTATATTAACAGTGTTCATATATAGTATACTAACAGTGTTCATATATAGTATACTAATAGTGTTCATATATAGTATAATAACAGTGTTCATATATATTATACTAACAGTGTTCATATATAGTATACTAATAGTGTTCATATATAGTATAATAACAGTGTTCATATATAGTATACTAATAGTGTTCATATATAGTATAATAATAGTGTTCATATATAGTATATTAACAGTGTTCATATATAGCATACTAATAGTGTTCATATATAGTATATTAACAGTGTTCATATATAGTATACTAACAGTGTTCATATATATTATACTAACAGTGTTCATATATAGTATACTAATAGTGTTCATATATAGCATACTAATAGTGTTCATATATAGTATACTAACAGTGTTCATATATAGTATACTAACAGTGTTCATATATATTATACTAACAGTGTTCATATATAGTATACTAACAGTGTTAATATATAGTATACTAATAGTGTTCATATATAGTATACTAACAGTGTTCATATATAGTATACTAATAGTGTTCATATATAGTATATTAACAGTGTTCATATATAGTATACTAACAGTGTTCATATATAGTATATTAACAGTGTTCATATATAGTATACTAATAGTGTTCATATATAGTATATTAACAGTGTTCATATATAGTATACTAACAGTGTTCATATATAGTATATTAACAGTGTTCATATATAGTATACTAATAGTGTTCATATATAGTATACTAATAGTGTTCATATATAGTATACTAATAGTGTTCATATATAGTATACTAATAGTGTTCATATATAGTATACTAATAGTGTTCATATATAGTATAATAATAGTGTTCATATATAGTATATTAACATTGTTCATATATAGTATACTAATAGTGTTCATATATAGTATACTAATAGTGTTCATATATAGTATATTAACAGTGTTCATATATAGTATACTAATAGTGTTCATATATAGTATATTAACAGTGTTCATATATAGTATACTAACAGTGTTCATATATAGTATATTAACAGTGTTCATATATAGTATACTAACAGTGTTCATATATAGTATACTAACAGTGTTCATATATAGTATACTAATAGTGTTCATATATAGTATATTAACAGTGTTCATATATAGTATACTAATAGTGTTCATATATAGTATATTAACAGTGTTCATATATAGTATACTAACAGTGTTCATATATAGTATATTAACAGTGTTCATATATAGTATACTAACAGTGTTCATATATAGTATACTAACAGTGTTCATATATAGTATACTAATAGTGTTCATATATAGTATATTAACAGTGTTCATATATAGTATACTAACAGTGTTCATATATAGTATACTAACAGTGTTCATATATAGTATACTAATAGTGTTCATATATAGTATATTAACAGTGTTCATATATAGTATACTAATAGTGTTCATATATAGTATATTAACAGTGTTCATATATAGTATACTAATAGTGTTCATATATAGTATACTAACAGTGTTCATATATAGTATACTAATAGTGTTCATATATAGTATATTAACAGTGTTCATATATAGCATACTAATAGTGTTCATATATAGTATACTAACAGTGTTCATATATAGTATACTAACAGTGTTAATATATAGTATATTAACAGTGTTCATATATAGCATACTAATAGTGTTCATATATAGTATACTAACAGTGTTCATATATAGTATACTAACAGTGTTCATATATAGTATACTAATAGTGTTCATATATAGTATAATAATAGTGTTCATATATAGTATATTAACAGTGTTCATATATAGTATACTAACAGTGTTCATATATAGTATACTAACAGTGTTCATATATAGTATAATAACAGTGTTCATATATAGTATATTAACAATGTTCATATATAGCATACTAATAGTGTTCATATATAGTATACTAACAGTGTTCAGAAATTGGGTAAGATCTCAGTGTTCAGCCCAACCTCCACCTCAGACCCCTCTCCCCCTAGGCCCCCCTCTGTCCAGGCCCCCTTTCCCCAGCCGTTCCCCAGCCCCCTCCCCCAGCCCGTTCCCCAGCCCGTTCCCCAGCCCGTTCCCCAGCCTGTTCCCCAGCCCGTTCCCCAGCCTGTTCCCCAGCCCATTCCCCAGCCTCCTTCCCCCAGACCGTTCCCCAGCCCGTTCCCCAGCCCGTTCCCCAGCCCATTCCCCAGCCTCCCTCCCCCAGCCCGTTCCCCCAGCCCTTCCCCAGCCTCCCTCCCCCAGCCCGTTCCCCAGCCCGTTTCCCGAGCCCGTTCCCCAGCCCATTCCCAGCCTCCCTCCCCCAGACCGTTCCCCAGCCCATTCCCCAGCCTCCCTCCCCCAGCCCGTTCCCCAGCCCGTTCCCCAGCCTCTCTCCCCCAGCCCGTTCCCCAGCCCGTTCCCCAGCCTCCCTCCCCGGCCCGTTCCCCAGCCCGTTCCCCAGCCCGTTCCCCAGCCCATTCCCCAGCCTCCCTCCCCCAGACCGTTCCCCAGCCCATTCCCCAGCCTCCCTCCCCAGCCCGTTCCCCAGCCAGTTCCCCAGCCTCCCTCCCCCAGCCCGTTCCCCAGCCCGTTCCCCAGCCTCCCTCCCCCGGCCCGTTCCCCAGCCCGTTCCCCAGCCCGTTCCCCAGCCCGTTCCCCAGCCTCCCTCCCCCAGACCGTTCCCCAGCCCATTCCACAGCCTCCCTCCCCAGACCGTTCCCCAGCCCGTTCCCCAGCCTCCCTCCCCCAGCCCGTTCACCAGCCCGTTCCCCAGCCCATTCCCCAGCCTCCCTCCCCCAGACCGTTCCCCAGCCCGTTCCCCAGCCTCCCTCCCCCAGACCGTTCCCCAGCCCATTCCCCAGCCTCCCTCCCCCCAGCCCATTCCCCAGCCCGTTCCCCAGCCTCCCTCCCCCAGCCCGTTCCCCAGCCACCCTCCCCAAAGCCTGTTCCCCAGCCCGTTCCCCAGCCCATTCCCCAGCCTCCCTCCCCCGGCCCGTTCCCCAGCCCGTTCCCCAGCCCGTTCCCCAGCCCATTCCCCAGCCTCCCTCCCCCAGACCGTTCCCCAGCCCATTCCCCAGCCTCCCTCCCCCAGCCCGTTCCCCAGCCAGTTCCCCAGCCTCCCTCCCCAGCCCGTTCCCCAGCCCGTTCCCCAGCCTCCCTCCCCCGGCCCGTTCCCCAGCCCGTGCCCCAGCCCGTTCCCCAGCCCGTTCCCCAGCCTCCCTCCCCCAGACCGTTCCCCAGCCCATTCCACAGCCTCCCTCCCCCAGACCGTTCCCCAGCCCGTTCCCCAGCCTCCCTCCCCCAGCCCGTTCACCAGCCCATTCCCCAGCCCATTCCCCAGCCTCCCTCCCCAGACCGTTCCCCAGCCCGTTCCCCAGCCTCCCTCCCCCAGACCGTTCCCCAGCCCATTCCCCAGCCTCCCTCCCCCAGCCCGTTCCCCAGCCCGTTCCCCAGCCTCCCTCCCCAGCCCGTTCCCCAGCCACCCTCCCCAAAGCCTGTTCCCCAGCCCGTTCCCCAGCCCATTCCCCAGCTCCACCAACCCTGACCTGAAATACTCCTTTGTAATAGATAGTCAAAAAAAGGCCAAATACATCATTATTCTACTGTTCCAACTCCTTCTCTTCAGCCTGCGCCCCAGCCCTACCAACCCGACCTGAACTATGCTTCTCTGGACCTGAACATGGGACAGATACCCAAGAAGAGGAAGCGTCGCTACCAGCAGGCCCAGGTTC
Organism: Oncorhynchus tshawytscha; assembly: GCF_018296145.1. NCBI lineage: Eukaryota > Metazoa > Chordata > Actinopteri > Salmoniformes > Salmonidae > Oncorhynchus > Oncorhynchus tshawytscha. The sequence continues at coordinate 49,558,941 of NC_056461.1, read as the reverse complement.
AGGCCCAGACCGTGCCCGAGACCCAGATGGGTGGGGGTTTCCTGGAAATAGATGCAGAGATGGAGGCCTCCCTCCCCTCACGGAGTAGCAGCCCTCTGGCTTCCAGAAACAGCATCTACCTCAACAGTCTACAGATGGCACTAGAGACAGAGGAGAGGGAATAAAAGAGAGCCAAGGAGATGGGGAGGCAGATGGAGGAGGATAGAGAGTGGGATGGAGACAGGAAGTGGGAGAGGGGGAGAAAGATACAGTAGGTTATGATGGAGGGATGGAGACAGGAAGTGGGAGAGGGGGAGAAAGATACAGTAGGTTATGATGTAGGGATGGAGACAGGAAGTGGGAGAGGGGAGAAAGATACAGTAGGTTATGATGTAGGGATGGAGACAGGAAGTGGGGAGAGGGGGAGAAAGATACAGTAGGTTATGATGTAGGGATGGAGACAGGAAGTGGGGAGAGGGGGAGAAAGATACAGTAGGTTATGATGTAGGGATGGAGACAGGAAGTGGGGAGAGGGGGAGAAAGATACAGTAGGTTATGATGGAGGGATGGAGACAGGAATTGGGGAGAGGGGGAGAAAGATACAGTAGGTTATGATGTAGGGATGGAGATAGAGCTGGAGACGTAGGGTGTGTTCTAAATGTGAGCTCAAGCACTCAATTAGGCAGAGAGAGCGAGAAAGAGAGGGAGAGAGACAAAGAGAATGAGAGAGAGGACTGGTGTTCTTTTAAATATATTTATTATTTAACTAGGCAAGTACAGGTACAGAGACATCATACTGACCTACTTTAACCTCTAGTCAATATGTTAGAATCAGACTTTATAGAGAAAGGGGCTCCCACTGCATAAACTGCATAAATGTATATATTATTATTATTATATATTTTTATTATTACTAGTATTCGTATATACAGTATACAGTGCAGTCGGAAAGTATTCAGACCCCTTGACTTTTTCCACATTTTGTCACGTTACAGCCTTATTCTAAAAGTTTTTTTTTTTTAAATCCCTTCATCAATCTACAAACAATACCCCATAATCACAAAGCAAGTACTGTTTTATTTTAACAGATGTATAAAAAATAAAAATCTAAATATCACATTTACATAAGTATTCAGACCCTTTACTCAGTAGTATTCAGACCCTTTACTCAGTAGTATTCAGACCCTTTACTCAGTAGTATTCAGACCCTTTACTCAGTAGTATTCAGACCCTTTACTCAGTAGTATTCAGACCCTTTACTCAGTAGTATTCAGACCCTTTACTCAGTAGTATTCAGACCCTTTACTCAGTAGTATTCAGACCCTTTACTCAGTAGTATTCAGACCCTTTACTCAGTACTTTGTTGAAGCACCTTTTGGCAGCAATTACAGCCTCTAGTCTTCTTGGGTATGATGCTGCAAGTTTGACACACCTGTATTTTGGGAGTTTCTTCCATTCTTCTCTGCAGATCCTCTCAAACTCTGTCAGGTTGGATGGGGGGGGCGTTGCTGCACAGCTATTTTCAGGTCTCCCCAGAGATGTTAGATCGGGTTCAAGTCCAGGCTCTGGCTGGGCCACTCAAGTACATTCAGAGACTTGTCCCGAAGCCATTCCTGTGTTGTCTTGGCTGTGTGCTTAGGGTCGTCGTTCTGTTGGAAGGTGAACCTTCGCCCCAGTCTGAGTTCCTGAGTGCTCTGGAGCAGGTTTTCATCAAGGATCTCTGTACTTTGCTCTGTTCATCTTTCCCTCGTTCCTGACTAGTCTCCCAGTCCCTGCCGCTGAAAAACATCCCCACAACATGATGCTGCCACCACCACCATGCTGCCACCACCATGCTGCCACCATCACCATGCTTCATCGTAGGGATGGTACCAGGGACGCTTCCAAAAAATGTTTTTAATCCATTTTAGAATAAGGCTGTAAGGTAACAAAATGTTGAAAAAGGGAAGGGGTCTGAATACTTTCCAAATGTATATATATTCGTATATATATACTTTTTCAAGGGTTTTTCTTTATTTTGACTATTTTCTACATTGTAGAATAATAGTGAAGACATAAACACAATGAAATAATACATATGGAATCATGTAGTAACCAAAAAAGTGTTAAACAAATCAACATTTATTTTATATTTGAGATTCTTCAAATAGCCACTCTTTGCCTTGATGACAGCTTTGCACACTATTGGCATTCTCTCAACCAGCTTCACCTGGAATGCTTTTCCAACGGTCTTGAAGGAATTCCCACCAACTGAGCACTTGTTGGCTGCTTTGCCTTCAATCTGCGGTCCAACTCATCCCAAACCATCTCAATTGGGTTGAGGTCTTGTGATTGTGGAGGCCAGGTCATCTGATGCAGTACTCCATCACTCTCCTTCTTGGCCAAATAGTCCTTACACAGCCTGGAGGTGTGTTGGGTCATTGTCCTGTTGAAAAACAAATGGGATGGCAAACCAGATGGGATGGCGTATCGCTGCAGAATGCTGTGGTAACCATGCTGGTGAAGTGTGCCTTGAATTCTAAATGAATCACCAACACTGTCACTAGCAAAGCACCATCACACCTCCTCCTCCATGCTTCATGGTGGGAACCACACATGTGGAGATCATCCATTCACCTACTCTGCGTTTCACAAAGTTACAGCGAATGGAACCAAAAATCTAGAATTTGGACTTATTGGTGTCCTGTTAGTCGTGGTTTCTTTGCAGCAATTCGACCATGAAGGCCTGATTCACCCAGTCTCTTCTAAACAGTTGATGTTGAGATGTGTCTGTTACTTGGACTCTTGTGAAGCATGTATTTGGGCTGAATTCTGAGGTGCAGTTAACTCTAGTAAACGTATCCTCTACAGCACAGGTGGGCAACTCCAGTCTTCGAGGGTCTGACTGGTGTCACAGTGTTGCCCCCAGGCCTCAGCTAACACACCTGACTCCAATAATCACCTAATCGTGATCTTCAGTTTAGAATGCAATTTGATTAATCAGCTGTGTTTGCTGGGAAGGGGGGTAGGACACCAATCAGGACCTCGAGGACTGGAGTCCCCCCCCCCCTGCTCTACAGCAGAGGTAACTCTGGGTCTTCCTTTCTTGTGGCGGTCCTCATGAGAGCCAGTTTCATCATAGTCCTTGATGGTTTTTGCGACTGCACTTGAAGAAACTTTCAAAAGTTCTTGAAATTGTCCGTATTGACTGACCTGCATGTCTTAAAGTAATGATGGACTGTTGTTTCTCTTTGCCTATTTGATCTGTTCTTGCCATAATATGGACTTGGTCTTTTACCAAATATACCACCCCTACCTTGTCACAACACAAATGATTGACTCAAACACATTAAGAAGGAAATCAATTCCACAAACTAACTTTTAACAAGGCACACCTGTTAATTGAAGTGTAATCCAAGTGACTACCTCATGAAGCTGGTTGAGAGAATGCCAATAGTGTTCAAAAGTTGTCATCAAGGCAAAGGGTGGCTACTTTGAAGAATCTCAAATACAAATATATTTGTTTAACACTTTTTTGGTTACTACTTGATTCCTTATGTGTTATTTCATAGTTATGATGTCTTCACTATTATTCTACAAAAACCCTTGAATGAGTAGGTGTGTCCAAACATTTGACTGGTACTGTGTATTATTATAATGGTTAGTATTGTATAACATTATATATATATGTATATTATATGTGGAAAATAAGTGTAAAAGTGAAACCTACTTGGAATAAGAGAACTTTCATGTAAATGCCATGTGAAAGGTGAACAGTTGCTGTGTGGAACATTGTGAGATTTATTATGAGAGGTGATGTAAACGTCATCGAAGGCTCAAGTCACATGGCTAGAGCTCACACACACCTACAGTACATGTGAATACTTATGTAAACTAGATATTTCTGTGTTTTATTTTCAATATATGTGCAAAAAAAATTCTAAAAACGTGTTTTACTTTGTCATTATGGGGTATTGTGATGTCAGTATGAGGTATTGTGATGTCATTATGGGGTATTGTGATGTCAGTATGGGGTATTGTGATGTCATTATGGGGTATTGTGATGTCAGTATGGGGTATTGTGATGTCATTATGGGGTATTGTGATGTCATTGGGTATTGTGATGTCATTATGGGGTATTGTGATGTCAGTATGGGGTATTGTGATGTCATTATGGGGTATTGTGATGTCAGTATGGGGTATTGTGATGTCATTATGGGGTATTGTGATGTCAGTATGGGGTATTGTGATGTCATTATGGGGTATTGTGATGTCATTGTATGGGGTATTGTGATGTCATTATGGGGTATTGTGATGTCATTATGGGGTATTGTGATGTCATTATGGGGTATTGTAATGTCATTATGGGGTATTGTGATGTCATTATGGGGTATTGTGATGTCATTATGGGGTATTGTGATGTCAGTATGGGGTATTGTGATGTCATTATGGGGTACTGTGATGTCAGTATGGGGTATTGTGATGTCATTATGGGGTATTGTGATGTCATTATGGGGTATTGTGTGTAGATGGGTGACACAAAAATTATGTTTAATCCATTTTGAACTCAGGCTGTAACACAACACAACAACATGTGGATTTGGTCAAGGGGTATGAATCATTTCTGAAGGCACTGTACCTCTCAAAGCAGGGAGGGGTAGGCAATACATACAGATTGACTGACTGACTGACTGGCTGCTGTTTCAACACTCTGTTTCTGAATTAAATTAACTGCTAGGGTGTGAATGCAAATCTGGCAGAGATTTCTCGATGCTGTTTTTTTTGTATGTGTTTTTTTATGACAACAAAAATATAGTTTGAAATGTTGAACAAAAGCATGAATATTACTGTTGTGGCTGAACTGTTGCAGAACAGAGCAGAACAGAGCAGAGCAGAGCAGAGCAGAGCAGAATAGAATAGAATAGAATAGAATAGAATAGAACAGAGCAGAGCAGAACAGAGCAGAGCAGAGCAGAGCAGAATAGAATAGAATAGAATAGAATAGAATAGAATAGAACAGAGCAGAGCAGAACAGAGCAGAATAAATAGAATAGAATAGAACAGTACTGAACAGAGCAGAGCAGAATAAATAGAATAGAATAGAATAGAATAGAATAGAATAGAACAGAGCAGAGCAGAACAGAGCAGAATAAATAGAATAGAACAGAACAGAACAGAGCAGAGCAGAACAGAGCAGAGCAGAATAAATAGAATAGAATAGAACAGTACCGAACAGAGCAGAGCAGAATGAATAGAATAGTATAGAATAGAACAGAACAGAACAGAGCAGAGCAGAATAAATAGAATAGAACAGAACAGAACAGAACAGAGCAGAACAGAACAGAGCAGAGCAGAATAAATAGAACAGAACAGAACAGAACAGAACAGAACAGAACAGAACAGAACAGAGCAGAGCAGAGCAGAGCAGAAAAGAACAGAGCAGAGCAGAATAAATAGAATAGAATAGAACAGAGCAGAGCAGAACAGAGCAGAATAAATAGAACAGAACAGAACAGAACAGAGCAGAGCAGAACAGAACAGAGCAGAGCAGAATAAATAGAATAGAATAGAACAGAGCAGAGCAGAACAGAGCAGAATAAATAGAATAGAATAGAACAGAACAGAACAGAACAGAACAGAACAGAACAGAACAGAACAGAGCAGAGCAGAACAGAGCAGAGCAGAATAAATAGAATAGAATAGAACAGTACTGAACAGAGCAGAGCAGAATAAATAGAATATAATAGAATAGAATAGAACAGAACAGAGCAGAACAGAACAGAACAGAGCAGAGCAGAGCAGAACAGAACAGAGCAGAGCAGAACAGAACAAAGCAGAACAGAACAGAACAGAGCAGAGCAGAGCAGACCAGAACAGAACAGAACTGATGTTTATTTATCCATTACAGGCTGAGACAACAACACCGTGGACTTTTGCTGACAGTAAAGTACCCAACAACGAATTACATTTCTGCCTGAATCAATAATACAATTATAAATTATAACGTCTCTCTGTGTGCACAATTTATTTAGGCATTTATTTTTTGTTTCAATAGTTTTGGGTACAATGTTAGTCAAGTAAAGACATAGATTTCAAGGTCAAGTTTATGAAGAAGGTGCTACACATCCAGTGTGTCTGGGTCTCTCCAGGCCAATGAGAGTCGAGAGAATTCTTTACGACTTTGGCTACGAGGAAATGGCGGAAGCGGATGTTGAACTTGAGTCTGATGGCACTAGCAGACATGAGAGAAATAGAAAAGAATACTGGAGGGATAAAGGTTGGATAAAGACAGCTAAAATGACAGTGGAAAACAAGTGGGCTAGGCTACCCATACTACCAAACCGTTCAATAGCTAGGCTATCCATATTACCAAACCGTTCAATAGCTAGGCTATCCATATTACCAAACCGTTCAATAGCTAGGCTATCCATATTACCAAACCGTTCAATAGCTAGGCTACCCATACTACCAAACTGTTCAATAGCTAGGCTACCCATACTACCAAACCATTCAATAGCTAGGCTATCCATACTACCAAACTGTTCAATAACTAGGCTATCCATACTACCAAACCATTCAATAGCTAGGCTACACATACTACCAAACCGTTCAATAGCTAGGCTATCCATACTACCAAACCGTTCAATAGCTAGGCTACCCATACTACCAAACCGTTCAATAGCTAGGCTACCCATACTACCAAACTGTTCAATAGCTAGGCTATCCATACTACCAAACCGTTCAATAGCTAGGCTACCCATACTACCAAACCGTTCAATAGCTAGGCTATCCATACTACCAAACCGTTCAATAGCTAGGCTATCCATACTACCAAACCGTTCAATAGCTAGGCTATCCATACTACCAAACCGTTCAATAGCTAGGCTATCCATATTACCAAAGTGTTCAATAGCTATGCTACCCATATTACAGGAGCTTCATTTTATTCTTTCTATCTCTATTGTGAATTTGCGGAAACTTCGGAGACAACAATAGGTGGCAAAGTCAAATATACTGGTTTCCTTCTGTGTGAGAATGACTAACAACATCAATGGGGGCCCCTGGGCATTTACCCTGCGTGCCCCATCAACATTCGGCCATGACTGCTACAAGTTTACATAGCTGGCTAGGTTAACTACTAGTCTAGTTTACATTGCTGGCTAGGTTAACTACCAATCTAGTTTACATAGCTGGCTAGGTTAACTACCAATCTAGTTTAGATAGCTGGCTAGGTTAACTACAAATCTAGTTTACATAGCTGGCTAGGTTAACTACCAATCTAGTTTAGATAGCTGGCTAGGTTAACTACCAATCTAGTTTAGATAGCTGGCTAGGTTAACTACAAATCTAGTTTAGATAGCTGGCTAGGTTAACTACAAATCTAGTTTAGATAGCTGGCTAGGTTAACTACAAATCTAGTTTAGATAGCTGGCTAGGTTAACTACAAATCTAGTTTAGATAGCTGGCTAGGTTAACTACAAATCTAGTTTACATAGCTGGCTAGGTTAACTACAAATCTAGTTTAGATAGCTGGCTAGGTTAACTACAAATCTAGTTTAGATAGCTGGCTAGGTTAACTACAAATCTAGTTTAGATAGCTGGCTAGGTTAACTACAAATCTAGTTTAGATAGCTGGCTAGGTTAACTACAAATCTAGTTTAGATAGCTGGCTAGGTTAACTACAAATCTAGTTTACATAGCTGGTTAGACTAACTGACAATCTAGTTTAGATAGCTGGCTAGGTTAACTACAAATCTAGTTTACATTGCTGGCTAGACTAACAGCTAATCTAGTTCACATTGCTGGCTTTACTAACTGCCAATCTAGTTCTGAAACTTGCCCTGAGTGCCCTCTAAGGGTGAAGGAACTAGATTTGAGGTTAAACGTGTTGTACTGGGACACGTTTTAACACAGAGAAAGATTTTCATTTTTACACAATTTTTACCAATTTTTCAGTTTTTGATTTGTTAAAAAAGTTTGAAATATCCAATAAATGTCGTTCCACTTCATGATTGTGTCCCACTTGTTGTTGATTCTTCACAAAAATACAGTTTTATATCTTTATGTTTGAAGCCTGAAATGTGGCAAAAGGTCGCAAAGTTCAAGGGGCCGAATAATATATATATATATATATATATATATATATATATATATATATATATATATATATATATATATATATATACTGTATTTTATTTTTTTAATCCCAACCCCCTCCCCGCAGGAGGCCTTTTGCCTTTTGGTAGGCCATCATTGTTAATTAGAATTTGTTCTTATTAACTGACTTGCCTAGTTAAATAAAAATGTAAATAAAATGTAAAATGTAAATCAGATTACCCAGGGTCCACAGCAACACCAGTTATTATTCTCTATCCCCAGTGTATGTAGTGTACTATAGTCTTATGTGCTTTACACATACCCATGATAACATAAGCACACATCTTATCTCTTTTCCTTGTCTCCCCTTCCGGAGGGCCTGAGGCTCTTGGACCACGACTGAGGACACCCTGTCCTAACACCTGGACGTGCCTGGCCCAATCCCACCTGCCCTCCCCCCCATCTACCAGCCTATTGATACCTCCACTACTCTTTCTCCCTCTTGAGTCACTGACCCGTTACCCCACACCCAGAAACTTGGATTCCATTACTTGGGTCTGGAAGTGTTAGTATGTTCTCTACAATCATTATGGATATTGTCTGAGCCTGATGGTCATTGATACTGCTCTTGCTCTTTCCTTATTGAAATGGTGAATGAAGACATTGTTTGAATGTATGTCTTTATGGAACAGCGGGGACTGTGAAGAGACACAGACACATACGCATGATGACATACCCACACGTACACATTCATTTTGTATTGTAGTAGAGTAGCAGCCTGACGAAACCCCCCGAAAGGAAAATTCCATCAAAAATCTATCTTTTCATTATCTGTTTCATTAGTCCGTTGTTGACAACCAAAATGTTGTGCTTGTCAACAATCAAGATATGTAACTTCAAAAATATAGACAAATGAAATGTCATGTTTTTAATTGTTGGCAGCAGCTAATGGGGATTCAGAAAAAATACAAATATAACAGGCAGACTGTGTCCCAAACGGCACCCTATTCCCTGAAACGTAAAGGATAGTACACCATAGTATAAAGCTGATGGTATTACAGGGTAGTATAAAGCTGATGGTGTTACAGGGTAGTGTAAAGCTGATGGAAATACAGGGTAGTATGAAGCTGATGGTATTACAGGGTAGTGTAAAGCTGATGGTTTTACAGGGTAGTATAAAGCTGATGGTATTACACCATAGTGTAAAGCTGATGGTATTATAGGGTAGTATAAATCTGATGGTATTACAGGGTAGTGTAAAGCTGATGGTATTACAGGGTAGTATAAAGCTGATGGTATTACAGGGTAGTATAAAGCTGATGGTATTACAGGGTATGTTAAAGCTGATTGTATTACAGGGTAGTATACAGCTGACGGTATTACAGGGTAGTATAAAGCTGATGGTATTACAGGGTAGTATAAAGCTGATGGTATTACACCATAGTGTAAAGCTGATGGTATTACAGGGTAGTATAAATCTGATGGTATTACAGGGTAGTGTAAAGCTGATGGTATTACAGGGTAGTATAAAGCTGATGGTATTACAGGGTAGTATAAAGCTGATGGTATTACAGGGTATGTTAAAGCTGATTGTATTACAGGGTAGTATAAAGCTGATGGCATTACAGGGTAGTGTAAAGCTGATGGTATTACAGGGTACTATAAAGCTGATGGTATTACAGGGTAGTGTAAAGCTGATGGTATTACAGGGTAGTATAAAGCTGATGGTATTACAGGGTAGTGTAAAGCTGATGGTATTACAGGGTAGTGTAAAGCTGACAGACAGACAGACAGACAGACAGACAGACAGACAGACAGACAGACAGACAGACAGACAGACAGACAGACAGACAGACAGACAGACAGACAGACAGACAGACAGACAGACAGACAGACAGACAGACAGACAGACAGACAGACTTGGGCTCCCAAGTAGCGCAGCAGTCTAAGGCACTGCATCTCAGTGAGAGATATAGATATAGAGACTGACAGAGTGACAGCAGAAACGGTAGAGACAGACTGACAGAGTGACAGCAGAAACGGTAGAGACAGACGGACAGAGTGACAGAGTGACAGCAGAAACGGTATAGAGACAGACTGACAGAGTGACAGCAGAAACGGTATAGAGACAGACTGACAGACTGACAGAGTGACAGCAGAAACGGTATAGAGACAGACTGACAGAGTGACAGCAGAAACGGTATAGAGACTGACAGCAGAAACGGTATAGAGACAGACTGACAGCAGAAACGGTATAGAGACAGACTGACAGAGTGACTGCAGAAACGGTATAGAGACAGACTGACAGACTGACAGCAGAAACGGTATAGAGACAGACTGACAGAGTGACAGCAGAAACGGTATAGAGACAGACTGACAGACTGACAGCAGAAACGGTATAGAGACAGACAGCAGAAACGGTATAGAGACAGACTGACAGACTGACAGCAGAAACGGTATAGAGACAGACTGACAGAGTGACAGCAGAAACGGTATAGAGACAGACTGACAGAGTGACAGCAGAAACGGTATAGAGACAGACTGACAGACTGACAGCAGAAACGGTATAGAGACTGACAGCAGAAACGGTATAGAGACAGACTGACAGAGTGACAGCAGAAACGGTATAGAGAACCAGACTGACAGACTGACAGAGTTTCTAGCAGAAACGGTATAGAGACTGACAGCAGAAACGGTACAGAGACAGACTGACAGACTGACAGAGTGACAGCAGAAACGGTATAGAGACAGACTGACAGACTGACAGAGTGACAGCAGAAACGGTATAGAGACTGACAGCAGAAACGGTATAGAGACTGACTGACAGAGTGACAGCAGAAACGGTATAGAGACAGACTGACAGACTGACAGAGTGACAGCAGAAACGGTATAGAGACAGACTGACAGCAGAAACAGTATAGAGACAGACTGACAGACTGACAGCAGAAACGGTATAGAGACAGACTGACAGAGTGACAGCAGAAACAGTATAGAGACAGACTGACAGACTGACAGAGTGACAGCAGAAACGGTATAGAGACAGACTGACAGACTGACAGCAGAAACGGTATAGAGACAGACTGACAGACTGACAGCAGAAACGGTATAGAGACAGACTGACAGACTGACAGAGTGACAGCAGAAACGGTATAGAGACTGACAGCAGAAACGGTATAGAGACAGACTGACAGCAGAAACGGTATAGAGACAGACTGACAGACTGACAGACTGACAGCAGAAACGGTATAGAGACTGACAGCAGAAACGTTATAGCGACAGACTGACAGACTGACAGCAGAAACGGTATAGAGACAGACTGACAGAGTGACAGCAGAAACGGTATAGAGACAGACTGACAGACTGACAGAGTGACAGCAGAAACGGTATAGAGACAGACTGACAGAGTGACTGCAGAAACGGTATAGAGACAGACTGACAGACTGACAGACTGACAGCAGAAACGGTATAGAGACTGACAGCAGAAACGGTATATAGACAGACTGACAGACTGACAGACTGACAGCAGAAACGGTATAGAGACAGACTGACAGACTGACAGCAGAAACGGTATAGAGACTGACAGCATTAACGGTATGGAGACAGAGTGACAGAGTGACAGCAGAAACGGTATAGAGACAGACTGACAGACTGACAGAGTGACAGTACAGAGAACCAGACTGACTGCACAACAGGGAGGTAACAAAGACACATTTATAATGGTGAGTTGTATTTTTCATGAGCTGGTTAAAATGTCAGGACTTAGTGCCCGGGCTGAGTCTCCCCCGTGCTGCAACAGAAATTAGCACATCAGTGAAATCTGTCGTTGGATTTTAGTGTAAGTATGTGTGCAGTGCAAACAGGATGAGGTCAGGTACACGTCTCAGCTGATAAGATGTATGAAGTGACAGTGGAAAATAGCACACCACTGAAACCCGTCGTTGGGTTTGTGTGGGTTTGTGTGAGTGCATACATCTTAATGCAGTCAAGGTAACACGTTTCTCAGCTGGAAACGTCAAGATCTTCCATCTACATCATGAAAAAGACACTAAAGACAAGACATGTGAAGGGCAATTTAATTTGAAAGACCTACAGATCAGGTGGGCAACTCAAGATAGTCTATCAAGTCAATGCATTTTTTATTTTATATAGTAGTTACTTTTAACAATATTTGTCACAAAAAATACTTCACAGTAACCCCCAAAGAGCAACCTGTACCAGGTTCATCTGTAACGTTGCCCAGGAAACCAGGTATTATTATTTTTTGTTTACATCTGTGTGTTTACTTTAATTCCACCATTTTACTCTACAGAGGGGTTCTTAAACTTTTCAGCTGACCTTTCTCCCTAAATCATCCTCCAACGAACCACATGAAGAAGACATAGGGTGTGATTATAGTATTGTAAATCACGACCCACATCACACATACCCATGGCCCCACAGTTTGAATCCATGGTCTCGGCCCACATCACACATACCCATGGCCCCACTTTGGGTCTCGGCCCACATCACACATACCCATGGCCCCACTTTGGGTCTCGGCCCACAGTTTAAGAATCCCTGGTCTAAAGACATAGGGTGTGATTATAGTATTGTAAATCACGACCCACACATCACACATACCCATGGCCCCACTTTGGGTCTCGGCCCACAGTTTAAGAATCCATGGTCTAAAGACATAGGGTGTGATTATAGTATTGTAAATCACGACCCACATCACACATACCCATGGCCCCACTTTGGGTCTCGGCCCACAGTTTAAGAATCCATGGTCTAAAGACATAGGGTGTGATTATAGTATTGTAAATCACGACCCACATCACACATACCCATGGGCCCACTTTGGGTCTCGGCCCACAGTTTAAGAATCCCTGGTCTAAAGACATAGGGTGTGATTATAGTATTGTAGTATTGTAAATCACGACCCACATCACACATACCCATGGGCCCACTTTGGGTCTCGGCCCACAGTTTAAGAATCCCTGGTCTAAAGACATAGGGTGTGATTATAGTATTGTAGTATTGTAAATCACGACCCACATCACACATACCCATGGCCCCACTTTGGGTCTCGGCCCACATCACACATACCCATGGCCCCACTTTGGTCGGCCCACATCACACATACCCATGGCCCCACTTTGGGTCTCGGCCCACATCACACATACCCATGGCCCCACTTTGGGTCTCGGCCCACATCACACATACCCATGGCCCCACTTTGGGTCTCGGCCCACATCACACATACCCATGGCCCCACTTTGGGTCTCGGCCCACATCACACATACCCATGGCCCCACCTAGCCTTTAAACATCACACATACCCATGGCCCCACTTTGGGTCTCGGCCCACAGTAAGTGAGTGGATCACATGTTGAGTGAGCCCCATCTTGTGGACAGAAACAAATATTATAATTACTAGTACGTTTCAGGGTTGGGATCAATTCAATTTCAATTCCAGTCCATTTAGGAGGTTCACTGAAATTCCACTTTTCTTCAATGTGTATTAATTAGGAACATTTGTAATTTGAAATTGGAATTTGGTTTACTTTCTGAATTGACTGGAATTGAAATGGAATTGACCCCAACCCTTTAAAAAAAAAAATGTGCAAAGTATACGCACACGAACAAGTTAAACAACGCGAAAAGTTATATTACCTAAGAAACGTTGAGTTATTTTATTGCCGTTGTTGTGCGGTTAATAAGTGGACTTCAACATAAAGATCCTGGAACAGAAACAGGTAGTTCTCTCGTCGTTGTACGTCGTTGAGTCGCTTACGGATATAAACGAAAAAACACATTAAAACCATGGTATGTTGTTGGATACTTCAACATAAAGATCCTTAATGTCCACCATCAAGGCCTAGAAATGATTTGTGTTTTATGGATTTACAAATGACTGGCTGCGATCAGTCAAACCAAAACTTTCAAATAACTTTCTGGGTAAAAAAGAGGAGGAAGGGAAGCGCTACTAAGGTACACAATAGTATATTTTGGTAGACAGAAGGTGCTCTTTAGTAAAAGGGGTGAATTGGTCATCAAAAAGAAAGGAGGACCAAGGCACTCTTCATATAATTAATTATATAATTAATTAAAATGACTTTATTTGTATGGCAAGTTCAATAGAAACAAGGTTTTAAAAATCCGAGGCGTTTCGGGCTGCATGGCCTTCGTCAGGGAGAGCAAAGAAATAATACGATGTCTTCTATTGAACAGCTTTTTCAAATCAGCCCTAATTAATTTCATTTCTGGGGCAACTTTTGATATTAATTCAATTCGGTGACGAAATGAAAAGGAGATGACTTGGACTTGAGAACCTGTTCCTATGTGACAGGATCGAGTCTAATCTACCGTATGTAGTGAGCAGAGCCTTTAGTTGTATAACTTTCATACGGTAGGCCTAATTCATTCACACAGCCACAGTAGTTTCTGCTCTTTAAGTATGCAGGTGTGTGTGTGTGTGTGTGTGCCAAAACACTGGTAACAAGACTAGAATGTGCATTTGTTAGCATATTAGCTTAAACAAGATACGCTTGGATATTGACCTTTTGGATTGATTATTTATATTTGTTATTGTATGACCTTTGACCTTCAGTATCGTCTCACTCATACGTGTCAGAGTGTTACCTGTATGAGGTCAAGGGTTGAAGGTCAGAGTGTTACCTGTATAAGGTCAGGGGTCAGAGTGTTACCTGTGACAGTGTAAAGGAAAAGGGATACCTAGATATATCCAGTGTTGTAAACACTTTTCTAATAAATAAATGATTCAACTGACCAATTGTTTATTTAAATATTTATTTTTATTTTAGAGGGGGGGGGGATACAACATAGAACTGACAAGACAATAGTGGTGTTGGAGGGATTGCGACATCACATTGCATAACCACCATTGTACGATTAGTAATGACAATAACAATTGTATGTGTTGTTTTACAACCAGAGTCGTAGTCCGTATATAATGTGATAACACTGATATACCTGTAAATAGCACATTCTTCATACAGATACATGAACTACTCATTTCCAACAAAATAATTCAGTTGGAATTGGGATTGTCTTTCTCTTTCTTTCTCTCCCTCCCTAGAAAGGCCGGAAACTAGGAAGAAGCCTAGAGAGGAACTGGGCTGTGAGGCGTGGCCAGAACCTGTGCCAAAATATTCAGACCCCTTGACTTTTTCAACATTTTTTTACGTTACAGCCTTATTCTACAATGTATTAAAAAATATTAAAAATCCTCAGCAATCCAAACACAATACCCCATAACGACAAAGTATAAAATGTTTTTTTTCCGATTTTTTTGCTATTGTTTAAAAAATAAAAATAAATGAAATATCTTATTTACATAAATATTCAGACCCTTTGTTATGAGACTCAAAATTGAGATCCCTCCCTCCCCTCCCCTCCCTCCCTGCGTCCCTCCCCTCCCCTCTCCTCCCCTCCCAGCCTCAAAACGTCACTGCTCTAGAGGAGATCTGCATGGAGGAATGGACCAAAATACCAGCAACAGTGTGTGAAAACCTTGTGAAGACTTACAGAAAACATTTGACCTCTGTCATTGCCAACAAAGGGTATATAACAAAGTATTGAGATAAACTTTTGTTATTGACAAAATACTTATTTTCCACCATAATTTGCAAATAAATTCATTAAAAATCCTACAATGTGATTTTCTGGATTTTTTTTCTCATTTTGTCTGTCATAGTTGAAGTGTACCTATGATGAAAATTACAGGCCTCTCTCATATTTTTAAGTGGAAGAACTTGCACAATTGGTGGCTGACTAAATACTTTTTTGCCCCACTGTACCTACAGGCCAATTTGCAAATGTTTACATACTCCTTTCAAAACTGTTAAACTTCAGTTCACAGAGTGGTTTTCAGCCCATCCCAGGATGGTGTCACTTTTCCTCCCACCTTACTCTCCGTTCCTCAACACCATAGAGGGATTATGTTCCTCATGGAGGTGGAAGGTTTATGACCACCATCCACATGATCAAATGTCCCTCCTGGACGCAATGAATGCTTAATGCCTGGACATATCTGCAGAAGATTGCCAGGGATGGACCATGCATGCCAAAAGATTCTTTCCTAGGTGTATTACCCAAGATGACATAAGATGTCATGTGGATGAGAACCTGTGGCCAGATGCAGAAGACAGGGTTGACTAGCATTACTACTGTATCTGTATCGGTAGATGGTGTATATACAAATTCTTGTATTTTGGAATCACTCAATGCCACATAATGACATAAAACATATTGAAGCATATAAGCATACTGTAACATAAACTGCAGTGAATCCTAAACAGTAGAGGTGTCAGTCTTGTTTTGTAAAGACATGTTTACAAAAGAAAACATTGTGTAATGATACCTCTCGTTAATGTTTTTTAGGTCATTGTTTTATGAGTGACAGTGTGCTTGTTGGGTGACAACCTTTGCTCGTGTTCTGGAAGAACGAGTTGATTTGAGACATGTATGAAGTGTTTTGGTGGTTTTAGTACATTTTGAATATGAAATGAACTGCTGTGCCAAAGCTGAAAGTTAGTTAGGAGAACTGTGTGAAGAGATTTGAAAAAATGACCTAAGTATTGAGAAATGAGTCCTGGCGATTGTAAAAAAATAAATTTAAAAAAGCTGTAATCAATATATGTTCAACACACCAAGACGAAGGACAGTTCTGATATATGAATAAGGACTGTTCTGGTGTATGTTCAACATACCAAGACTAAGGACTGTTCTGGTATATGACTAAGGACTGTTCTGGTATATGAATAAGGACTGTTCTGGTATATGAATAAGGACTGTTCTGGTATATGAATAAGGACTGTTCTGGTATATGAATAAGGACTGTTCTGGTATATGAATAAGGACTGTTCTGGTATATGAATAAGGACTGTTCTGGTATATGAATAAGGACTGTTCTGGTATATGAATAAGGACTGTTCTGGTATAAGACTAAGGACTGTTCTGGTGTATGTTCAAGACACCAAGACTAAGGACTGTTCTGGTATATGTTCAAGACACCAAGACTAAGGACTGTTCTGGTGTATGTTCAAGACACCAAGACTAAGGACTGTTCTGGTGTATGTTCAAGACACCAAGACTAAGGACTGTTCTGGTATAAGACTAAGGACTGTTCTGGTGTATGTTCAAGACACCAAGACTAAGGACTGTTCTGGTGTATGTTCAACATACCAAGACTAAGGACTGTTCTGGTATAAGACTAAGGACTGTTCTGGTGTATGTTCAACATACCAAGACTAAGGCCTGTTCTGGTGTATGTTCAACATACCAAGACTAAGGACTGTTCTGGTGTATGACTAAGGACTGTTCTGGTATAAGACTAAGGACTGTTCTGGTATATGAATAAGGACTGTTCTGGTATATGAATAAGGACTGTTCTGGTGTATGTTCAACACACCAAGACTAAGGACTGTTCTGGTGTATGTTCAACATACCAAGACGAAGGACTGTTCTGGTATATGTTCAACACAACAAGACTAAGGACTGTTCTGGTATATGACTAAGGACTGTTCTGGTATCAGATAAGGACTGTTCTGGTATATGTTCAACACACAAGACAAGACTATTATATAAAACTAAGGACTGTTCTGTGTCAGACTAAGGACTGTTCTGGTATAAGACTAAGGACTGTTCTGGTGTATGTTCAACATACCAAGACGAAGGACTGTTCTGGTATATGTTCAACACAACAAGACTAAGGACTGTTCTGGTATATGACTAAGGACTGTTCTGGTATCAGACTAAGGACTGTTCTGGTATATGTTCAACATACCAAGACTAAGGACTATTATATAAAACTAAGGACTGATCTGGTGTCAGACTAAGGACTGTTCTGGTATAAGACTAAGGACTGTTCTGGTGTATGTTCAACATACCAAGACTAAGGTCTGTTCTGGTATAAGACTAAGGACTGTTCTGGTATATGTTCTGGTATATGTTCCACATACCAAGACTAAGGAATGTTATATAAGACTAAGGACTGTTCTGGTATCAGACTAAGGACTGTTCTGGTATAAGACTAAGGACTGTTCTGGTATATGACTAAGGACTGTTCTGGTATAAGACTAAGGACTGTTCTGGTGTATGTTCAACATACCAAGACTAAGGACTGTTCTGGTGTATGTTCAACATACCAAGACTAAGGACTGTTCTGGTATATGACTATGGACTGTTCTGGTATCAGACTATGGACTGTTCTGGTGTCAGACTATGGACTGTTCTGGTATAAGACTAAGAACTGTTCTGGTATAAGACTAAGGACTGTTCTGGCATATGAATAAGGACTGTTCTGGTATATGAATAAGGACTGTTCTGGTGTATGTTCAACATACCAAGACTAAGGACTGTTCTGGTATATGACTAAGGACTGTTCTGGTATCAGACTATGGACTATTCTGGTGTCAGACTATGGACTGTTCTGGTATAAGACTAAGAACTGTTCTGGTATAAGACTAAGGACTGTTCTGGTATATGACTAAGGACTGTTCTGGTATAAGACGAAGGACTGTTCTGGTATATGTTCAACACAACATGACTAAGGACTGTTCTGGTATAAGACTAAGGACTGTTCTGGTATATGACTAAGGACTGTTCTGGTATAAGACGAAGGACTGTTCTGGTATATGTTCAACACACCAAGACTAAGGACTGTTCTGGTATACTGTTCTGTATAAATAAGGACTGTTCTGGTATATGTTCAACACACCAAGACCAAGGACTGTTCTGGTGTATGTTCAACATACCAAGACTAAGGACTGTTCTGGTATATGACTAAGGACTGTTCTGGTATCAGAAGACTGTTCTGGTGTCAGAATGGACTGTTCTGGTATAAGACTAAGAACTGTTCTGGTATAAGACTAAGGACTGTTCTGGTATATGAATAAGGACTGTTCTGGTATATGAATAAGGACTGTTCTGGTGTATGTTCAACATACCAAGACTAAGGACTGTTCTGGTATATGACTAAGGACTGTTCTGGTATCAGACTATGGACTATTCTGGTGTCAGACTATGGACTGTTCTGGTATAAGACTAAGAACTGTTCTGGTATAAGACTAAGGACTGTTCTGGTATATGACTAAGGACTGTTCTGTTAGACGAAGGACTGGTATATGTTATGACTAAGGACTGTTCTGGTATAAGACTAAGGACTGTTCTGGTATATGACTAAGGACTGTTCTGGTATAAGACTAAGGACTGTTCTGGTATATGTTCAACATACCAAGACTAAGGACTGTTCTGGTAATGACTAAGGACTGTTCTGGTATAAGACTAAGGACTGTTCTGGTATAAGACTAAGGACTGTTCTGGTGTAAGACTAAGGACTGTTCTGGTATATGACTAAGGACTGTTCTGGTATAAGACTAAGGACTGTTCTGGTATATGACTAAGGACTGTTCTGGTATCAGACTAAGGACTGTTCTGGTATATGTTCAACATACCAAGACTAAGGACTGTTATATAAAACTAAGGACTGTTCTGGTGTCAGACTAAGGACTGTTCTGGTATAAGACTAAGGACTGTTCTGGTGTATGTTCAACACACCAAGACTAAGGACTGTTCTGGTATATGTTCTGGTATATGTTCCACATACCAAGACTAAGGACTGTTAAATAAGACTAAGGACTGTTCTGGTATCAGACTAAGGACTGTTCTGGTATATGACTAAGGACTGTTCTGGTATAAGACTAAGGACTGTTCTGGTATATGTTCAACACACCAAGACTAAGGACTGTTCTGGTATATGTTCCACATACCAAGACTAAGGACTGTTCTGGTATAAGACTAAGGACTGTTCTGGTGTCAGACTATGGACGGTTCTGGTATATGACTAAGGACAGTTCTGGTATATGTTCCACATACCAAGACTAAGGACTGTTCTGGTATATGAATAAGGACTGTTCTGGTATATGTTCCACATACCAAGACTAAGGACTGTTCTGGTATATGTTCAACATACCAAGACTAAGGACTGTTCTGGTATAAGACTAAGGACTGTTCTGGTGTCAGACTATGGACGGTTCTTGTATATGACTAAGGACAGTTCTGGTATATGTTCCACATACCAAGACTAAGGACTGTTCTGGTATATGAATAAGGACTGTTCTGGTATATGTTCAACACACCAAGACCAAGGACTGTCATATAAGACTAAGGACTGTTCTGGTATATGCCTAAGGACTGTTCTGGTATAAGACTAAGGACTGTTCTGGTATATGCCTAAGGACTGTTCTGGTATAAGACTAAGGACTGTTCTGGTATATGACTAAGGACTGTTCTGGTATATGACTAAGGACTGTTCTGGTATAAGACTAAGGACTGTTCTGGTATTTGTTCAACACACCAAGACTAAGGACTGTTCTGGTATATGTTCCACATACCAAGACTAAGGACTGTTCTGGTATTTGTTCAACACACCACTGTTTCAGCAACAGTGAAGGTTTTAAAGGACATCCACTGTGCTCTTGATAAGAAGTTACATTGTGTTGTCTGTCTTTATTGATTTGTCGAAGGCATTTGACACCGTGGACCATGCTGTGTTTGTGCAAAGGTTAAAATGTTGTGGAATTACTGGTCATGCTCTAGATTGGTTAATAAATTACCTATCAAATCGTACATAATGTGTAATGGTGGATGGTTGTAAATCTGAGTCCATATAGGTGTGCTCAGGTGTTCCGCAAGGTTCTATTTTGGGCCCACTGTTGTTCAGTGGTATATCACTGAGTTGTATATCAACAACATGTGGATCTTATTGAAACAGCGGATGTTCATTTTTATGCAGATGATACTGTTCTTTATTCAAGTGGAAGTAGTTTATCTTTAGCTTTTGAAAATGCCCAAAGAACAGTCCTTCGTCTGATACAACAGAATCTGTATGATTTAAAGCTGATTCTAAATTCATGTAAAACAAAATGCATGTTTTTTTCAAATGCCAAGCATGTTACTAATCATGTCATTGCTACATTGGCTGGACATACTATAGAGCAAGTTAAAGTGTATAAATATTTGGGTTTGTGGGTTGATGACAAGCTGAGCTTCACTGTGCATGTAGAGAACTTGATAAGGAAGCTCAAGCTGAGAATAGGTTTTTATTACCGGCACAAGGCTTGTTTTTCTTTTGAGGCCAGGAAGGAGCTGGTACGATGTACATTACTGGCAGTTTTAGATTTTAGGGATGTTATATACAGTGGGGCAAAAAAGTATTTAGTCAGCCACCAATTGTGCAAGTTCTACCACTTAAAAAGATGAGAGAGGCCTGTATTTTTTTTATCATAGGTACACTTCAACTATGACAGACAGGTGGAGGACAGAGGAGCCTCTTAAAGAAGAAGTTACAGGTCTGTGAGAGCCAGAAATCTTGCTTGTTTGTAGGTGACCAAATACTTATTTTCCACCATAATTTGCTAATAAATTCATTAAAAATCCTACAATGTGATTTTCTGGATTACTACAGGCCTCTCTCATCTTTTTAAGTGGGAGAACTTGCACAATTGGTGGCTGACTAAATACTTTTTTGCCCCACTGTATATGCAGGCCTCAACCACTACCCTGAGAGCACTTGATTCAGTGTATCATGCAGCCCTCAGGTTCATTACAAATCAGAAATGTCTAACACATCATTGTGATCTCTACAGCGCTGTTGGCTGGTCGTCATTGACCTTGCGTAGGCTTAAACTCTGGTATACACTGATTAATAAGGCCATACTGGGTAAAATGCCAATTTATCTCTGTTCTTTTTTAATCAGGTCAGTAAATCAATATAAATTACGGTCCCATTCTCATTTGCTTCTAACAGTACCAAAAATTACAACAGGTCATGGTAGAAATAGTTTTAGTTACTCAGCTCCGTGGTCCTGGAATTCTCTCCTGTACATTTAAAAATTTGACGATCTAGTTTCATTGGTGGAGTTTAAACACTTGATCAATGTATATATCATAGAAGAGTGTAATTGTCTTTAGGACTGCTGTTTTTTAGACTTCTGTGTTTTTTAACGTAATATGTCATTGTTGTACTGTATGTGTGTCTATAGTTTTGTTTAATGTTGTGTTAGTGTATGTAAGTTGTTTTGTCTGAAACTTTGTTGCCCCTGCTAATATTGGACCAGGTCTCTTGGAAAAGAGATGTTATCTCAATGAGAAAGAACCTGTATAAATAAATGTTTTTAAAAAAAGAAAATTTAAGAAGGAGTGGTCTGATATATGGCCAAAATACCAAGACGAAGGACTGTTCTTAAAATGCCAAGCCACTTTAAAATCACTAAACTAGTCCAGCTGTTTATAATCACTAAACTAGTACAGTTGTTTATAATCACTGTCATGCCCTAATCTTAGAGGTCCTGTTTATGTCTCTATTATGGTTTGGTCAGGGTGTGAGTTGGGGTGGGTGTTCTATATTCTATTAATTGTATTTCTATGTTTTGGCCGGGTAGGGTTCTCAAGCAGGGACAGCTGTCTATCGTTGTCTCTGATTGGGAACCAAACTTAGGCAGCCCTTTTTTCCCCACCTGTCTTTGTGGGAAGTTTACTTTGTTAAGGGCACATAGCATTTAGCGTCACAGGTTTTTAATGGTGTTATTTGTTTTGTTGCCGTCATCTTTTCTAATTGTACGCTCACCACGCTGCACCTTGGTCCTCCTCCTTCAACAGCCGTGACAATCACTACACTAGTCCAGTTGTTTCTAGTCACTACACTAGTCCAGTTGTTTAGTTGACACTAGTCCAGTTGTTTCTAATCACTACACTAGTCCAGTTGTTTCTAGTCACTACACTAGTCCAGTTGTTTCTAATCACTACACTAGTCCAGTTGTTTCTAATCCCTACACTAGTCCAGTTGTTTCTAGTCACTACACTAGTCCAGTTGTTTCTAGTTACACTAGTCCATGTTTAGTTGACACTAGTCCAGTTGTTTTGTTACACTAGTCCAGTTGTTTCTAGTCACTACACTAGTCCAGTTGTTTCTAGTCACTACACTAGTCCAGTTGTTTCTAGTCACTACACTAGTCCAGTTGTTTCTAGTCACTACACTAGTCCAGTTGTTTAGTTGACACTAGTCCAGTTGTTTCTAATCACTACACTAGTCCAGTTGTTTTGTCACTACACTTCAGTTGTTTAGTCACTACACTAGTCCAGTTGTTTCTAGTCACTACACTAGTCCAGTTGTTTCTAGTCACTACACTAGTCCAGTTGTTTCTAGTCACTACACTAGTCCAGTTGTTTCTAATCACTAGTCCAGTTGTTTCTAGTCACTACACTAGTCCAGTTGTTTCTAGTCACTACACTAGTCCAGTTGTTTCTAGTCACTACACTAGTCCAGTTGTTTCTAGTCACTACACTAGTCCAGTTGTTTCTAGTCACTACACTAGTCCAGTTGTTTCTAGTCACTACACTAGTCCAGTTGTTTCTAGTCACTACACTAGTCCAGTTGTTTCTAGTCACTACACTAGTCCAGTTGTTTCTAGTCACTACACTAGTCCAGTTGTTTCTAGTCACTACACTAGTCCAGTTGTTTCTAGTCACTACACTAGTCCAGTTGTTTCTAGTCACTACACTAGTCCAGTTGTTTCTAGTCACTACACTAGTCCAGTTGTTTCTAGTCACTACACTAGTCCAGTTGTTTCTAGTCACTAGTCCAGTTGTTTCTAGTCACTACACTAGTCCAGTTGTTTCTAGTCACTACACTAGTCCAGTTGTTTCTAGTCACTACACTAGTCCAGTTGTTTCTAGTCACTACACTAGTCCAGTTGTTTCTAGTCACTACACTAGTCCAGTTGTTTCTAGTCACTACACTAGTCCAGTTGTTTCTAGTCACTACACTAGTCCAGTTGTTTCTAGTCACTAGTCCAGTTGTTTCTAGTCACTACACTCCAGTTGTTTCTAGTCACTACACTAGTCCAGTTGTTTCTAGTCACTACACTAGTCCAGTTGTTTCTAGTCACTACACTAGTCCAGTTGTTTCTAGTCACTACACTAGTCCAGTTGTTTCTAGTCACTACACTAGTCCAGTTGTTTCTAGTCACTACACTAGTCCAGTTGTTTCTAATCACTACACTAGTCCAGTTGTTTCTAGTCACTACACTAGTCCAGTTGTTTCTAGTCACTACACTAGTCCAGTTGTTTCTAGTCACTACACTAGTCCAGTTGTTTCTAGTCACTACACTAGTCCAGTTGTTTCTAGTCACTACACTAGTCCAGTTGTTTCTAACTAGTCCAGTTCACTATCACTAGTCCAGTTGTTTCTAGTCACTACACTAGTCCAGTTGTTTCTAGTCACTACACTAGTCCAGTTGTTTCTAGTCACTACACTAGTCCAGTTGTTTCTAGTCACTACACTAGTCCAGTTGTTTCTAGTCACTACACTAGTCCAGTTGTTTCTAGTCACTACACTAGTCCAGTTGTTTCTAGTCACTACACTAGTCCAGTTGTTTCTAGTCACTACACTAGTCCAGTTGTTTCTAGTCACTACACTAGTCCAGTTGTTTCTAGTCACTACACTAGTCCAGTTGTTTCTAGTCACTACACTAGTCCAGTTGTTTCTAGTCACTACACTAGTCCAGTTGTTTCTAGTCACTACACTAGTCCAGTTGTTTCTAGTCACTACACTAGTCCAGTTGTTTCTAGTCACTACACTAGTCCAGTTGTTTCTAGTCACTACACTAGTCCAGTTGTTTCTAGTCACTACACTAGTCCAGTTGTTTCTAGTCACTACACTAGTCCAGTTGTTTCTAGTCACTACACTAGTCCAGTTGTTTCTAGTCACTACACTAGTCCAGTTGTTTCTAGTCACTACACTAGTCCAGTTGTTTCTAGTCACTACACTAGTCCAGTTGTTTCTAGTCACTACACTAGTCCAGTTGTTTCTAGTCACTACACTAGTCCAGTTGTTTCTAGTCACTACACTAGTCCAGTTGTTTCTAGTCACTACACTAGTCCAGTTGTTTCTAGTCACTACACTAGTCCAGTTGTTTCTCGTCACTACACTAGTCCAGTTGTTTCTAGTCACTGCACTAGTCCAGTTGTTTCTAGTCACTACACTAGTCCAGTTGTTTCTAGTCACTACACTAGTCCAGTTGTTTCTAGTCACTACACTAGTCCAGTTGTTTCTAGTCACTACACTAGTCCAGTTGTTTCTAGTCACTACACTAGTCCAGTTGTTTCTAGTCACTAAACTAGTCCAGTTGTTTCTAGTCACTACACTAGTCCAGTTGTTTCTAGTCACTACACTAGTCCAGTTGTTTCTAATCACTACACTAGTCCAGTTGTTTCTAGTCACTACACTAGTCCAGTTGTTTCTAGTCACTACACTAGTCCAGTTGTTTCTAGTCACTACACTAGTCCAGTTGTTTCTAGTCACTACACTAGTCCAGTTGTTTCTAGTCATCACTAGTCCAGTTGTTTCTAATCACTACACTAGTCCAGTTGTTTCTAGTCACTACACTAGTCCAGTTGTTTCTAGTCACTACACTAGTCCAGTTGTTTCTAGTCACTACACTAGTCCAGTTGTTTCTAGTCACTACACTAGTCCAGTTGTTTCTAGTCACTACACTAGTCCAGTTGTTTCTAGTCACTACACTAGTCCAGTTGTTTCTAGTCACTACACTAGTCCAGTTGTTTCTAGTCACTACACTAGTCCAGTTGTTTCTAGTCACTACACTAGTCCAGTTGTTTCTAGTCACTACACCAGTCCAGTTGTTTCTAGTCACTACACTAGTCCAGTTGTTTCTAGTCACTACACTAGTCCAGTTGTTTCTAGTCACTACACTAGTCCAGTTGTTTCTAGTCACTACACTAGTCCAGTTGTTTCTAATCACTACACTAGTCCAGTTGTTTCTAGTCACTACACTAGTCCAGTTGTTTCTAGTCACTACACTAGTCCAGTTGTTTCTAGTCACTACACTAGTCCAGTTGTTTCTAGTCACTACACTAGTCCAGTTGTTTCTAGTCACTACACTAGTCCAGTTGTTTCTAGTCACTACACTAGTCCAGTTGTTTCTAGTCACTACACTAGTCCAGTTGTTTCTAGTCACTACACTAGTCCAGTTGTTTCTAGTCACTACACTAGTCCAGTTGTTTCTAGTCACTACACTAGTCCAGTTGTTTCTAGTCACTACACTAGTCCAGTTGTTTCTAGTCACTACACTAGTCCAGTTGTTTCTAATCACTACACTAGTCCAGTTGTTTCTAGTCACTAAACTAGTCCAGTTGTTTCTAGTCACTACACTAGTCCAGTTGTTTCTAGTCACTACACTAGTCCAGTTGTTTCTAGTCACTAAACTAGTCCAGTTGTTTCTAATCACTAGTCCAGTTGTTTCTAATCACTACACTAGTCCAGTTGTTTCTAGTCACTACACTAGTCCAGTTGTTTCTAGTCACTACACTAGTCCAGTTGTTTCTAGTCACTACACTAGTCCAGTTGTTTCTAGTCACTACACTAGTCCAGTTGTTTCTAGTCACTAAACTAGTCCAGTTGCTTCTAATCACTAGTCCAGTTGTTTCTAATCACAACACTAGTCCAGTTGTTTCTAGTCACTACACTAGTCCAGTTGTTTCTAATCACTACACTAGTCCAGTTGTTTCTAGTCACTACACTAGTCCAGTTGTTTCTAGTCACTACACTAGTCCAGTTGTTTCTAGTCACTACACTAGTCCAGTTGTTTCTAGTCACTACACTAGTCCAGTTGTTTCTAATCACTACACTAGTCCAGTTGTTTCTAGTCACTACACTAGTCCAGTTGTTTCTAATCACTACACTAGTCCAGTTGTTTCTAGTCACTACACTAGTCCAGTTGTTTCTAATCACTACACTAGTCCAGTTGTTTCTAGTCACTACACTAGTCCAGTTGTTTCTAATCACTACACTAGTCCAGTTGTTTCTAGTCACTACACTAGTCCAGTTGTTTCTAGTCACTACACTAGTCCAGTTGTTTCTAATCACTACACTAGTCCAGTTGTTTCTAGTCACTACACTAGTCCAGTTGTTTCTAGTCACTACACTAGTCCAGTTGTTTCTAGTCACTACACTAGTCCAGTTGTTTCTAGTCACTAAACTAGTCCAGTTGCTTCTAATCACTAGTCCAGTTGTTTCTAATCACAACACTAGTCCAGTTGTTTCTAGTCACTACACTAGTCCAGTTGTTTCTAATCACTACACTAGTCCAGTTGTTTCTAGTCACTACACTAGTCCAGTTGTTTCTAGTCACTACACTAGTCCAGTTGTTTAGTTGACACTAGTCCAGTTGTTTCTAATCACTACACTAGTCCAGTTGTTTCTAGTCACTACACTAGTCCAGTTGTTTCTAGTCACTACACTAGTCCAGTTGTTTCTCGTCACTACACTAGTCCAGTTGTTTCTCGTCACTACACTAGTCCAGTTGTTTCTAGTCACTACACTAGTCCAGTTGTTTTTCTAGTCACTACACTAGTCCAGTTGTTTCTAGTCACTACACTAGTCCAGTTGTTTTTCTAGTCCAGTTGTTTCACTACACTAGTCCAGTTGTTTCTAGTCACTACACTAGTCCAGTTGTTTCTAGTCACTACACTAGTCCAGTTGTTTCTAGTCACTACACTAGTCCAGTTGTTTCTAGTCACTACACTAGTCCAGTTGTTTCTAGTCACTACACTAGTCCAGTTGTTTCTAGTCACTAAACTAGTCCAGTTGTTTCTAGTCACTACACTAGTCCAGTTGTTTCTAGTCACTACACTAGTCCAGTTGTTTCTAGTCACTAAACTAGTCCAGTTGTTTCTAATCACTAGTCCAGTTGTTTCTAGTCACTACACTAGTCCAGTTGTTTCTAGTCACTAGTCCACTAGTCACTAAACAGTCCAGTTGTTTCTAGTCACTACACTAGTCCAGTTGTTTCTAGTCACTACACTAGTCCAGTTGTTTCTAGTCACTTAGTCCAGTCAGTCTACTAATCACTAGTCCAGTTGTTTCTAGTCACTACACTAGTCCAGTTGTTTCTAGTCACTACACTAGTCCAGTTGTTTCTAGTCACTACACTAGTCCAGTTGTTTCTAGTCACTACACTAGTCCAGTTGTTTCTAGTCACTACACTAGTCCAGTTGTTTCTAGTCACTACACTAGTCCAGTTGTTTCTAGTCACTACACTAGTCCAGTTGTTTCTAGTCACTACACTAGTCCAGTTGTTTCTAGTCACTACACTAGTCCAGTTGTTTCTAGTCACTACACTAGTCCAGTTGTTTCTAGTCACTACACTAGTCCAGTTGTTTCTAGTCACTACACTAGTCCAGTTGTTTCTAGTCACTACACTAGTCCAGTTGTTTCTAGTCACTACACTAGTCCAGTTGTTTCTAGTCACTACACTAGTCCAGTTGTTTCTAGTTGACACTAGTCCAGTTGTTTCTAGTCACTACACTAGTCCAGTTGTTTCTAGTCACTACACTAGTCCAGTTGTTTCTAGTCACTAAACTAGTCCAGTTGCTTCTAATCACTAGTCCAGTTGTTTCTAATCACAACACTAGTCCAGTTGTTTCTAGTCACTACACTAGTCCAGTTGTTTCTAGTCACTAAACTAGTCCAGTTGTTTCTAGTCACTACACTAGTCCAGTTGTTTCTAGTCACTACACTAGTCCAGTTGTTTCTAGTCACTAAACTAGTCCAGTTGCTTCTAATCACTAGTCCAGTTGTTTCTAATCACAACACTAGTCCAGTTGTTTCTAGTCACTACACTAGTCCAGTTGTTTCTAATCACTACACTAGTCCAGTTGTTTCTAGTCACTACACTAGTCCAGTTGTTTCTAGTCACTACACTAGTCCAGTTGTTTCTAGTCACTACACTAGTCCAGTTGTTTCTAGTCACTACACTAGTCCAGTTGTTTCTAATCACTACACTAGTCCAGTTGTTTCTAGTCACTACACTAGTCCAGTTGTTTCTAGTCACTACACTAGTCCAGTTGTTTCTAATCACTACACTAGTCCAGTTGTTTCTAGTCACTACACTAGTCCAGTTGTTTCTAGTCACTCACTACACTAGTCCAGTTGTTTCTAATCACTACACTAGTCCAGTTGTTTCTAGTCACTACACTAGTCCAGTTGTTTCTAATCACTACACTAGTCCAGTTGTTTCTAGTCACTACACTAGTCCAGTTGTTTCTAGTCACTACACTAGTCCAGTTGTTTCTAGTCACTACACTAGTCCAGTTGTTTCTAGTCACTAAACTAGTCCAGTTGTTTCTAATCACTAGTCCAGTTGTTTCTAATCACAACACTAGTCCAGTTGTTTCTAGTCACTACACTAGTCCAGTTGTTTCTAATCACTACACTAGTCCAGTTGTTTCTAGTCACTACACTAGTCCAGTTGTTTCTAGTCACTACACTAGTCCAGTTGTTTTAGTTGACACTAGTCCAGTTGTTTCTAATCACTACACTAGTCCAGTTGTTTCTAGTCACTACACTAGTCCAGTTGTTTCTAGTCACTACACTAGTCCAGTTGTTTCTAGTCACTACACTAGTCCAGTTGTTTCTAGTCACTACACTAGTCCAGTTGTTTCTAGTCACTACACTAGTCCAGTTGTTTCTAGTCACTACACTAGTCAGTTGTTTCTAGTCACTACACTAGTCCAGTTGTTTCTAGTCACTACACTAGTCCAGTTGTTTCTAGTCACTACACTAGTCCAGTTGTTTCTAGTCACTACACTAGTCCAGTTGTTTCTAGTCACTACACTAGTCCAGTTGTTTCTAGTCACTACACTAGTCCAGTTGTTTCTAGTCACTACACTAGTCCAGTTGTTTCTAGTCACTACACTAGTCCAGTTGTTTCTAGTCACTACACTAGTCCAGTTGTTTCTAGTCACTACACTAGTCCAGTTGTTTCTAGTCACTACACTAGTCCAGTTGTTTCTAGTCACTACACTAGTCCAGTTGTTTCTAGTCACTACACTAGTCCAGTTGTTTCTAGTCACTACACTAGTCCAGTTGTTTCTAGTCACTACACTAGTCCAGTTGTTTCTAGTCACTACACTAGTCCAGTTGTTTCTAGTCACTACACTAGTCCAGTTGTTTCTAGTCACTACACTAGTCCAGTTGTTTCTAGTCACTACACTAGTCCAGTCACTACACTAGTCCAGTTGTTTCTAGTCACTCACTACACTAGTCCAGTTGTTTCTAGTCACTACACTAGTCCAGTTGTTTCTAGTCACTACACTAGTCCAGTTGTTTCTAGTCACTACACTAGTCCAGTTGTTTCTAGTCACTACACTAGTCCAGTTGTTTCTAGTCACTACACTAGTCCAGTTGTTTCTAGTCACTACACTAGTCCAGTTGTTTCTAGTCACTACACTAGTCCAGTTGTTTCTAGTCACTACACTAGTCCAGTTGTTTCTAGTCACTACACTAGTCCAGTTGTTTTTCTAGTCCAGTCACTACACTAGTCCAGTTGTTTCTAGTCACTACACTAGTCCAGTTGTTTCTAGTCACTACACTAGTCCAGTTGTTTCTAGTCACTACACTAGTCCAGTTGTTTCTAGTCACTACACTAGTCCACTAGTCACTAACACTAGTCCAGTTGTTTCTAGTCACTCACTAGTCCAGTTGTTTCTAGTCACTACACTAGTCCAGTTGTTTCTAGTCACTACACTAGTCCAGTTGTTTCTAGTCACTACACTAGTCCAGTTGTTTCTAGTCAGTTGTTTCTAGTCACTACACTAGTCCAGTTGTTTCTAGTCACTACACTAGTCCAGTTGTTTCTAGTCACTACACTAGTCCAGTTGTTTCTAGTCACTACACTAGTCCAGTTGTTTCTAATCACTACACTAGTCCAGTTGTTTCTAGTCACTACACTAGTCCAGTTGTTTCTAGTCACTACACTAGTCCAGTTGTTTCTAGTCACTACACTAGTCCAGTTGTTTCTAGTCACTACACTAGTCCAGTTGTTTCTAGTCACTACACTAGTCCAGTTGTTTCTAGTCACTACACTAGTCCAGTTGTTTCTAGTCACTACACTAGTCCAGTTGTTCACTACACTAGTCCAGTTGTTTCTAGTCACTACACTAGTCCAGTTGTTTCTAATCACTACACTAGTCCAGTTGTTTCTAGTCACTACACTAGTCCAGTTGTTTCTAGTCACTACACTAGTCCAGTTGTTTCTAGTCACTACACTAGTCCAGTTGTTTCTAGTCACTAAACTAGTCCAGTTGTTTCTAATCACTAGTCCAGTTGTTTCTAATCACAACACTAGTCCAGTTGTTTCTAGTCACTACACTAGTCCAGTTGTTTCTAAGTCACTACACTAGTCCAGTTGTTTCTACACTAGTCCAGTTGTTTCACTACACTAGTCCAGTTGTTTCTAGTCACTACACTAGTCCAGTTGTTTCTAGTCACTACACTAGTCCAGTTGTTTCTAGTCACTACACTAGTCCAGTTGTTTCTAGTCACTACACTAGTCCAGTTGTTTCTAGTCACTACACTCCAGTTGTTTCTAGTCACTACACTAGTCCAGTTGTTTCTAGTCACTACACTAGTCCAGTTGTTTCTAGTCACTACACTAGTCCAGTTGTTTCTAGTCACTACACTAGTCCAGTTGTTTCTAGTCACTACACTAGTCCAGTTGTTTCTAGTCACTCACTAGTCCAGTTGTTTCTAGTCACTACACTAGTCCAGTTGTTTCTAGTCACTACACTAGTCCAGTTGTTTCTAATCACTACACTAGTCCAGTTGTTTCTAGTCACTACACTAGTCCAGTTGTTTCTAGTCACTACACTAGTCCAGTTGTTTCTAGTCACTACACACTGTTTCTAGTCAGTCCAGTTGTTTCTAGTCACTACACTAGTCCAGTTGTTTCTAGTCACTACACTAGTCCAGTTGTTTCTAGTCACTACACTAGTCCAGTTGTTTCTAGTCACTACACTAGTCCAGTTGTTTCTAGTCACTACACTAGTCCAGTTGTTTCTAGTCACTACACTAGTCCAGTTGTTTCTAGTCACTACACTAGTCCAGTTGTTTCTAGTCACTACACTAGTCCAGTTGTTTCTAGTCACTACACTAGTCCAGTTGTTTCTAGTCACTACACTAGTCCAGTTGTTTCTAGTCACTACACTAGTCCAGTTGTTTCTAGTCACTACACTAGTCCAGTTGTTTCTAGTCACTACACTAGTCCAGTTGTTTCTAGTCACTACACTAGTCCAGTTGTTTCTAGTCACTACACTAGTCCAGTTGTTTCTAATCACTAGTCCAGTTGTTTCTAATCACAACACTAGTCCAGTTGTTTCTAGTCACTACACTAGTCCAGTTGTTTCTTCTACACTAGTCCAGTTGTTTCTAGTCACTACACTAGTCCAGTTGTTTCTAGTCACTACACTAGTCCAGTTGTTTCTAGTGACACAGTCCAGTTGTTTCTAATCACTACACTAGTCCAGTTGTTTCTAGTCACTACACTAGTCCAGTTGTTTCTAGTCACTACACTAGTCCAGTTGTTTCTAGTCACTACACTAGTCCAGTTGTTTCTAGTCACTACACTAGTCCAGTTGTTTCTAGTCACTACACTAGTCCAGTTGTTTCTAGTCACTACACTAGTCCAGTTGTTTCTAGTCACTACACTAGTCCAGTTGTTTCTAGTCACTACACTAGTCCAGTTGTTTCTAGTCACTACACTAGTCCAGTTGTTTCTAGTCACTACACTAGTCCAGTTGTTTCTAGTCACTACACTAGTCCAGTTGTTTCTAGTCACTACACTAGTCCAGTTGTTTCTAGTCACTACACTAGTCCAGTTGTTTCTAGTCACTACACTAGTCCAGTTGTTTCTAGTCACTACACTAGTCCAGTTGTTTCTAGTCACTACACTAGTCCAGTTGTTTCTAGTCACTACACTAGTCCAGTTGTTTCTAGTCACTACACTAGTCCAGTTGTTTCTAGTCACTACACTAGTCCAGTTGTTTCTAGTCACTACACTAGTCCAGTTGTTTCTAGTCACTACACTAGTCCAGTTGTTTCTAGTCACTACACTAGTCCAGTTGTTTCTAGTCACTAGTCCAGTTGTTTCTAGTCACTACACTAGTCCAGTTGTTTCTAGTCACTACACTAGTCCAGTTGTTTCTAGTCACTACACTAGTCCAGTTGTTTCTAGTCACTACACTAGTCCAGTTGTTTCTAGTCACTACACTAGTCCAGTTGTTTCTAGTCACTACACTAGTCCAGTTGTTTCTAGTCACTACACTAGTCCAGTTGTTTCTAGTCACTACACTAGTCCACTAGTCCAGTGTTGTTTCTAGTCACTACACTAGTCCAGTTGTTTCTAGTCACTACACTAGTCAGTTGTTTCTAGTCACTACACTAGTCCAGTTGTTTCTAGTCACTACACTAGTCCAGTTGTTTCTAGTCACTACACTAGTCCAGTTGTTTCTAGTCACTACACTAGTCCAGTTGTTTCTAGTCACTACACTAGTCCAGTTGTTTCTAGTCACTACACTAGTCCAGTTGTTTCTAGTCACTCACTAGTCCAGTTGTTTCTAATCACTACACTAGTCCAGTTGTTTCTAGTCACTACACTAGTCCAGTTGTTTCTAGTCACTACACTAGTCCAGTTGTTTCTAGTCACTACACTAGTCCAGTTGTTTCTAGTCACTACACTAGTCCAGTTGTTTCTAGTCACTAAACTAGTCCAGTTGTTTCTAATCACTAGTCCAGTTGTTTCTAATCACTACACTAGTCCAGTTGTTTCTAGTCACTACACTAGTCCAGTTGTTTCTAATCACTACACTAGTCCAGTTGTTTCTAGTCACTACACTAGTCCAGTTGTTTCTAGTCACTACACTAGTCCAGTTGTTTCTAGTCACTACACTAGTCCAGTTGTTTCTAGTCACTACACTAGTCCAGTTGTTTCTAGTCACTACACTAGTCCAGTTGTTTCTAGTCACTACACTAGTCCAGTTGTTTCTAGTCACTACACTAGTCCAGTTGTTTCTAATCACTACACTAGTCCAGTTGTTTCTAGTCACTACACTAGTCCAGTTGTTTCTAGTCACTACACTAGTCCAGTTGTTTCTAATCACTACACTAGTCCAGTTGTTTCTAGTCACTACACTAGTCCAGTTGTTTCTAATCACTACACTAGTCCAGTTGTTTCTAGTCACTACACTAGTCCAGTTGTTTCTAGTCACTACACTAGTCCAGTTGTTTCTAGTCACTACACTAGTCCAGTTGTTTCTAGTCACTACACTAGTCCAGTTGCTTCTAATCACTAGTCCAGTTGTTTCTAATCACAACACTAGTCCAGTTGTTTCTAGTCACTACACTAGTCCAGTTGTTTCTAATCACTACACTAGTCCAGTTGTTTCTAGTCACTACACTAGTCCAGTTGTTTCTAGTCACTACACTAGTCCAGTTGTTTTAGTTGACACTAGTCCAGTTGTTTCTAATCACTACACTAGTCCAGTTGTTTCTAGTCACTACACTAGTCCAGTTGTTTCTAGTCACTACACTAGTCCAGTTGTTTCTAGTCACTACACTAGTCCAGTTGTTTCTAGTCACTACACTAGTCCAGTTGTTTACACTAGTCCAGTCACTACACTAGTCCAGTTGTTTCTAGTCACTACACTAGTCCAGTTGTTTCTAGTCACTACACTAGTCCAGTTGTTTCTAGTCACTACACTAGTCCAGTTGTTTCTAGTCACTACACTAGTCCAGTTGTTTCTAGTCACTACACTAGTCCAGTTGTTTCTAGTCACTACACTAGTCCAGTTGTTTCTAGTCACTACACTAGTCCAGTTGTTTCTAGTCACTACACTAGTCCAGTTGTTTCTAGTCACTACACTAGTCCAGTTGTTTCTAGTCACTACACTAGTCCAGTTGTTTCTAGTCACTACACTAGTCCAGTTGTTTCTAGTCACTACACTAGTCCAGTTGTTTCTAGTCACTACACTAGTCCAGTTGTTTCTAGTCACTACACTAGTCCAGTTGTTTCTAGTCACTACACTAGTCCAGTTGTTTCTAGTCACTACACTAGTCCAGTTGTTTCTAGTCACTACACTAGTCCAGTTGTTTCTAGTCACTACACTAGTCCAGTTGTTTCTAGTCACTACACTAGTCCAGTTGTTTCTAGTCACTACACTAGTCCAGTTGTTTCTAGTCACTACACTAGTCCAGTTGTTTCTAGTCACTACACTAGTCCAGTTGTTTCTAGTCACTACACTAGTCCAGTTGTTTCTAGTCACTACACTAGTCCAGTTGTTTCTAGTCACTACACTAGTCCAGTTGTTTCTAGTCACTACACTAGTCCAGTTGTTTCTAGTCACTACACTAGTCCAGTTGTTTCTAGTCACTACACTAGTCCAGTTGTTTCTAGTCACTACACTAGTCCAGTTGTTTCTAGTCACTACACTAGTCCAGTTGTTTCTAGTCACTACACTAGTCCAGTTGCTTTTCACTAGTCAGTTGTTTCTAATCACAACACTAGTCCAGTTGTTTCTAGTCACTACACTAGTCCAGTTGTTTCTAGTCACTACACTAGTCCAGTTGTTTCTAGTCACTACACTAGTCCAGTTGTTTCTAGTCACTACACTAGTCCAGTTGTTTCTAGTCACTACACTAGTCCAGTTGTTTCTCAATCACTAGTCCAGTTGTTTCTAATCACAACACTAGTCCAGTTGTTTCTAGTCACTACACTAGTCCAGTTGTTTCTAGTCACTACACTAGTCCAGTTGTTTCTAGTCACTACACTAGTCCAGTTGTTTCTAGTCACTACACTAGTCCAGTTGTTTCTAGTCACTACACTAGTCCAGTTGTTTCTAGTCACTACACTAGTCCAGTTGTTTCTAGTCACTACACTAGTCCAGTTGTTTCTAGTCACTACACTAGTCCAGTTGTTTCTAGTCACTACACTAGTCCAGTTGTTTCTAGTCACTACACTAGTCCAGTTGTTTCTAGTCACTACACTAGTCCAGTTGTTTCTAGTCACTACACTAGTCCAGTTGTTTCTAGTCACTACACTAGTCCAGTTGTTTCTAATCACTACACTAGTCCAGTTGTTTCTAGTCACTAAACTAGTCCAGTTGTTTCTAGTCACTACACTAGTCCAGTTGTTTCTAGTCACTACACTAGTCCAGTTGTTTCTAGTCACTAAACTAGTCCAGTTGCTTCTAATCACTAGTCCAGTTGTTTCTAATCACTACACTAGTCCAGTTGTTTCTAGTCACTACACTAGTCCAGTTGTTTCTAGTCACTACACTAGTCCAGTTGTTTCTAGTCACTACACTAGTCCAGTTGTTTCTAGTCACTACACTAGTCCAGTTGTTTCTAGTCACTAAACTAGTCAGTTGCTTCTAATCACTAGTCCAGTTGTTTCTAATCACTACACTAGTCCAGTTGTTTCTAGTCACTACACTAGTCCAGTTGTTTCTAGTCACTACACTAGTCCAGTTGTTTCTAGTCACTACACTAGTCCAGTTGTTTCTAGTCACTACACTAGTCCAGTTGTTTCTAGTCACTACACTAGTCCAGTTGTTTCTAGTCACTACACTAGTCCAGTTGTTTCTAGTCACTACACTAGTCCAGTTGTTTCTAGTCACTACACTAGTCCAGTTGTTTCTAATCACTACACTAGTCCAGTTGTTTCTAGTCACTACACTAGTCCAGTTGTTTCTAAGTCACTACACTAGTCCAGTTGTTTCTAGTCACTACACTAGTCCAGTTGTTTCTAGTCACTACACTAGTCCAGTTGTTTCTAATCACTACACTAGTCCAGTTGTTTCTAGTCACTACACTAGTCCAGTTGTTTCTAATCACTACACTAGTCCAGTTGTTTCTAGTCACTACACTAGTCCAGTTGTTTCTAGTCACTACACTAGTCCAGTTGTTTCTAGTCACTACACTAGTCCAGTTGTTTCTAGTCACTACACTAGTCCAGTTGTTTCTAGTCACTCACTAGTCCAGTTGTTTCTAATCACTACACTAGTCCAGTTGTTTCTAGTCACTACACTAGTCCAGTTGTTTCTAATCACTACACTAGTCCAGTTGTTTCTAGTCACTACACTAGTCCAGTTGTTTCTAGTCACTACACTAGTCCAGTTGTTTTACTACACTAGTCCAGTTGTTTCTAGTCACTACACTAGTCCAGTTGTTTCTAGTCACTACACTAGTCCAGTTGTTTCTAGTCACTACACTAGTCCAGTTGTTTCTAGTCACTACACTAGTCCAGTTGTTTCTAGTCACTACACTAGTCCAGTTGTTACACTAGTCCAGTTGTTTCACTACACTAGTCCAGTTGTTTCTAGTCACTACACTAGTCCAGTTGTTTCTAGTCACTACACTAGTCCAGTTGTTTCTAGTCACTACACTAGTCCAGTTGTTTCTAGTCACTACACTAGTCCAGTTGTTTCTAGTCACTACACTAGTCCAGTTGTTTCTAGTCACTACACTAGTCCAGTTGTTTCTAGTCACTACACTAGTCCAGTTGTTTCTAGTCACTACACTAGTACACCAGTTGTTTCTAGTCACTACACTAGTCCAGTTGTTTCTAGTCACTACACTAGTCCAGTTGTTTCTAGTCACTACACTAGTCCAGTTGTTTCTAGTCACTACACTAGTCCAGTTGTTTCTAGTCACTACACTAGTCCAGTTGTTTCTAGTCACTACACTAGTCCAGTTGTTTCTAGTCACTACACTAGTCCAGTTGTTTCTAGTCACTACACTAGTCCAGTTGTTTCTAGTCACTACACTAGTCCAGTTGTTTCTAGTCACTACACTAGTCCAGTTGTTTCTAGTCACTACACTAGTCCAGTTGTTTCTAGTCACTACACTAGTCCAGTTGTTTCTAGTCACTACACTAGTCCAGTTGTTTCTAGTCACTACACTAGTCCAGTTGTTTCTAGTCACTACACTAGTCCAGTTGTTTCTAGTCACTACACTAGTCCAGTTGTTTCTAGTCACTACACTAGTCCAGTTGTTTCTAGTCATCACTAGTCCAGTTGTTTCTAATCACAACACTAGTCCAGTTGTTTCTAGTCACTACACTAGTCCAGTTGTTTCTAGTCACTAAACTAGTCCAGTTGTTTCTAGTCACTACACTAGTCCAGTTGTTTCTAGTCACTACACTAGTCCAGTTGTTTCTAGTCACTAAACTAGTCCAGTTGCTTCTAATCACTAGTCCAGTTGTTTCTAATCACAACACTAGTCCAGTTGTTTCTAGTCACTACACTAGTCCAGTTGTTTCTAATCACTACACTAGTCCAGTTGTTTCTAGTCACTACACTAGTCCAGTTGTTTCTAGTCACTACACTAGTCCAGTTGTTTCTAGTCACTACACTAGTCCAGTTGTTTCTAGTCACTACACTAGTCCAGTTGTTTCTAGTCACTACACTAGTCCAGTTGTTTCTAGTCACTACACTAGTCCAGTTGTTTCTAATCACTACACTAGTCCAGTTGTTTCTAGTCACTACACTAGTCCAGTTGTTTCTAATCACTACACTAGTCCAGTTGTTTCTAGTCACTACACTAGTCCAGTTGTTTCTAGTCACTACACTAGTCCAGTTGTTTCTAATCACTACACTAGTCCAGTTGTTTCTAGTCACTACACTAGTCCAGTTGTTTCACTACACTAGTCACTACACTAGTCCAGTTGTTTCTAGTCACTACACTAGTCCAGTTGTTTCTAGTCACTACACTAGTCCAGTTGTTTCTAGTCACTACACTAGTCCAGTTGTTTCTAGTCACTAACACTAGTCCAGTTGTTTCTAATCACTAGTCCAGTTGTTTCTAATCACTACACTAGTCCAGTTGTTTCTAGTCACTACACTAGTCCAGTTGTTTCTAGTCACTACACTAGTCCAGTTGTTTCTAGTCACTACACTAGTCCAGTTGTTTCTAGTCACTACACTAGTCCAGTTTACACTAGTCCAGTTGACACTAGTCCAGTTGTTTCTAGTCACTACACTAGTCCAGTTGTTTCTAGTCACTACACTAGTCCAGTTGTTTCTAGTCACTACACTAGTCCAGTTGTTTCTAGTCACTACACTAGTCCAGTTGTTTCTAGTCACTACACACTACACTAGTCCAGTTGTTTCTAATCACTACACTAGTCCAGTTGTTTCTAGTCACTACACTAGTCCAGTTGTTTCTAGTCACTACACTAGTCCAGTTGTTTCTAGTCACTACACTAGTCCAGTTGTTTCTAGTCACTACACTAGTCCAGTTGTTTCTAGTCACTACACTAGTCCAGTTGTTTCTAGTCACTACACTAGTCCAGTTGTTTCTAG
Organism: Oncorhynchus tshawytscha; assembly: GCF_018296145.1. Classification (NCBI taxonomy): domain Eukaryota; kingdom Metazoa; phylum Chordata; class Actinopteri; order Salmoniformes; family Salmonidae; genus Oncorhynchus; species Oncorhynchus tshawytscha. The sequence continues at coordinate 49,519,668 of NC_056461.1, read as the reverse complement.
TCACTACACTAGTCCAGTTGTTTCTAGTCACTACACTAGTCCAGTTGTTTCTAGTCACTACACTAGTCCAGTTGTTTCTAGTCACTACACTAGTCCAGTTGTTTCTAGTCACTACACTAGTCCAGTTGTTTCTAGTCACTACACTAGTCCAGTTGTTTCTAGTCACTACACTAGTCCAGTTGTTTCTAGTCACTACACTAGTCCACTAGTACACTAGTCCAGTTGTTTCTAGTCACTACACTAGTCCAGTTGTTTCTAGTCACTACACTAGTCCAGTTGTTTCTAGTCACTACACTAGTCCAGTTGTTTCTAGTCACTACACTAGTCCAGTTGTTTCTAGTCACTACACTAGTCCAGTTGTTTCTAGTCACTACACTAGTCCAGTTGTTTCTAGTCACTACACTAGTCCAGTTGTTTCTAGTCACTACACTAGTCCAGTTGTTTCTAGTCACTACACTAGTCCAGTTGTTTCTAGTCACTACACTAGTCCAGTTGTTTCTAGTCACTACACTAGTCCAGTTGTTTCTAGTCACTACACTAGTCCAGTTGTTTCTAGTCACTACACTAGTCCAGTTGTTTCTAGTCACTACACTAGTCCAGTTGTTTCTAGTCACTACACTAGTCCAGTTGTTTCTTTCACTACACTCCAGTTGTCAGTCACTACACTAGTCCAGTTGTTTTAGTCACTACACTAGTCCAGTTGTTTCTAGTCACTACACTAGTCCAGTTGTTTCTTTACACTAGTCCAGTTGTTTCTAGTCACTACACTAGTCCAGTTGTTTCTAGTCACTACACTAGTCCAGTTGTTTCTAGTCACTACACTAGTCCAGTTGTTTCTAGTCACTACACTAGTCCAGTTGTTTCTAGTCACTACACTAGTCCAGTTGTTTCTAGTCACTACACTAGTCCAGTTGTTTCTAGTCACTACACTAGTCCAGTTGTTTCTAGTCACTAAACTAGTCCAGTTGCTTCTAATCACTAGTCCAGTTGTTTCTAGTCACTACACTAGTCCAGTTGTTTCTAGTCACTACACTAGTCCAGTTGTTTCTAGTCACTACACTAGTCCAGTTGTTTCTAGTCACTACACTAGTCCAGTTGTTTCTAGTCACTACACTAGTCCAGTTGTTTCTAGTCACTAAACTAGTCCAGTTGCTTCTAATCACTAGTCCAGTTGTTTCTAATCACAACACTAGTCCAGTTGTTTCTAGTCACTACACTAGTCCAGTTGTTTCTAATCACTACACTAGTCCAGTTGTTTCTAATCACTACACTAGTCCAGTTGTTTCTAGTCACTACACTAGTCCAGTTGTTTCTAGTCACTACACTAGTCTAGTTGTTTCTCGTCACTACACTAGTCCAGTTGTTTCTAGTCACTACACTAGTCCAGTTGTTTCTAATCACTACACTAGTCCAGTTGTTTCTAGTCACTACACTAGTCCAGTTGTTTCTAGTCACTACACTAGTCCAGTTGTTTCTAGTCACTACACTAGTCCAGTTGTTTCTAGTCACTACACTAGTCCAGTTGTTTCTAGTCACTACACTAGTCCAGTTGTTTCTAATCACTACACTAGTCCAGTTGTTTCTAGTCACTACACTAGTCCAGTTGTTTCTAATCACTACACTAGTCCAGTTGTTTCTAGTCACTACACTAGTCCAGTTGTTTCTAGTCACTACACTAGTCCAGTTGTTTCTAGTCACTACACTAGTCCAGTTGTTTCTAGTCACTAAACTAGTCCAGTTGTTTCTAGTCACTACACTAGTCCAGTTGTTTCTAATCACAACACTAGTCCAGTTGTTTCTAGTCACTACACTAGTCCAGTTGTTTCTAATCCCTACACTAGTCCAGTTGTTTCTAGTCACTACACTAGTCCAGTTGTTTCTAGTCACTACACTAGTCCACTACACTAGTCCAGTTGTTTCTAATCACTACACTAGTCCAGTTGTTTCTAGTCACTACACTAGTCCAGTTGTTTCTAGTCACTACACTAGTCCAGTTGTTTCTAGTCACTACACTAGTCCAGTTGTTTCTAGTCACTACACTAGTCCAGTTGTTTCTAGTCACTACACTAGTCCAGTTGTTTCTAGTCACTACACTAGTCCAGTTGTTTCTAGTCACTACACTAGTCCAGTTGTTTCTAGTCACTACACTAGTCCAGTTGTTTCTAGTCACTACACTAGTCCAGTTGTTTCTAGTCACTACACTAGTCCAGTTGTTTCTAGTCACTACACTAGTCCAGTTGTTTCTAGTCACTACACTAGTCCAGTTGTTTCTAGTCACTACACTAGTCCAGTTGTTTCTAGTCACTACACTAGTCCAGTTGTTTCTAGTCACTACACTAGTCCAGTTGTTTCTAGTCACTACACTAGTCCAGTTGTTTCTAGTCACTACACTAGTCCAGTTGTTTTTCTAGTCCAGTTGTCACTACACTAGTCCAGTTGTTTCTAGTCACTACACTAGTCCAGTTGTTTCTAGTCACTACACTAGTCCAGTTGTTTCTAGTCACTACACTAGTCCAGTTGTTTCTAGTCACTACACTAGTCCAGTTGTTTCTAGTCACTACACTAGTCCAGTTGTTTCTAATCACTACACTAGTCCAGTTGTTTCTAGTCACTACACTAGTCCAGTTGTTTCTAGTCACTACACTAGTCCAGTTGTTTCTAGTCACTACACTAGTCCAGTTGTTTCTAGTCACTACACTAGTCCAGTTGTTTCTAGTCACTACACTAGTCCAGTTGTTTCTAGTCACTACACTAGTCCAGTTGTTTCTAGTCACTACACTAGTCCAGTTGTTTCTAAGTCACTACACTAGTCCAGTTGTTTCTTCACTACACTAGTCCAGTTGTTTCTAATCACTACACTAGTCCAGTTGTTTCTAGTCACTACACTAGTCCAGTTGTTTCTAGTCACTACACTAGTCCAGTTGTTTCTAGTCACTACACTAGTCCAGTTGTTTCTAGTCACTACACTAGTCCAGTTGTTTCTAGTCACTACACTAGTCCAGTTGTTTCTAGTCACTACACTAGTCCAGTTGTTTCTCCAGTTGTTTCACTACACTAGTCCAGTTGTTTCTAGTCACTACACTAGTCCAGTTGTTTCTAGTCACTACACTAGTCCAGTTGTTTCTAGTCACTACACTAGTCCAGTTGTTTCTAGTCACTACACTAGTCCAGTTGTTTCTAGTCACTACACTAGTCCAGTTGTTTCTAGTCACTACACTAGTCCAGTTGTTTCTAGTCACTACACTAGTCCAGTTGTTTCTAGTCACTACACTAGTCCAGTTGTTTCTAGTCACTACACTAGTCCAGTTGTTTCTAGTCACTACACTAGTCCAGTTGTTTCTAGTCACTACACTAGTCCAGTTGTTTCTAGTCACTAGTCCACTAGTCACTACACTAGTCCAGTTGTTTCTAGTCACTACACTAGTCCAGTTGTTTCTAGTCACTACACTAGTCCAGTTGTTTCTAGTCACTACACTAGTCCAGTTGTTTCTAGTCACTACACTAGTCCAGTTGTTTCTAGTCACTACACTAGTCCAGTTGTTTCTAGTCACTACACTAGTCCAGTTGTTTCTAGTCACTACACTAGTCCAGTTGTTTCTAGTCACTACACTAGTCCAGTTGTTTCTAGTCACTACACTAGTCCAGTTGTTTCTAGTCACTACACTAGTCCAGTTGTAGTCACTACACTAGTCCAGTTGTTTCTAGTCACTACACTAGTCCAGTTGTTTCTAGTCACTACACTAGTCCAGTTGTTTCTAGTCACTACACTAGTCCAGTTGTTTCTAGTCACTACACTAGTCCAGTTGTTTCTAGTCACTACACTAGTCCAGTTGTTTCTAGTCACTACACTAGTCCAGTTGTTTCTAGTCACTACACTAGTCCAGTTGTTTCTAGTCACTACACTAGTCCAGTTGTTTCTAGTCACTACACTAGTCCAGTTGTTTCTAGTCACTCACTACAGTTAGTACACCAGTTGTTTCTAGTCACTACACTAGTCCAGTTGTTTCTAGTCACTACACTAGTCCAGTTGTTTCTAGTCACTACACTAGTCCAGTTGTTTCTAGTCACTACACTAGTCCAGTTGTTTCTAGTCACTACACTAGTCCAGTTGTTTCTAGTCACTACACTAGTCCAGTTGTTTCTAGTCACTACACTAGTCCAGTTGTTTCTAGTCACTACACTAGTCCAGTTGTTTCTAGTCACTACACTAGTCCAGTTGTTTCTAGTCACTCACTAGTCCAGTTGTTTCTCTAGTCACTACACTAGTCCAGTTGTTTCTAGTCACTACACTAGTCCAGTTGTTTCTAATCACTACACTAGTCCAGTTGTTTCTAGTCACTACACTAGTCCAGTTGTTTCTAGTCACTACACTAGTCCAGTTGTTTCTAGTCACTACACTAGTCCAGTTGTTTTTCTAGTCACTACACTAGTCCAGTTGTTTCTAATCACTAGTCCAGTTGTTTCTAATCACTACACTAGTCCAGTTGTTTCTAGTCACTACACTAGTCCAGTTGTTTCTAATCACTACACTAGTCCAGTTGTTTCTAGTCACTACACTAGTCCAGTTGTTTCTAGTCACTACACTAGTCCAGTTGTTTTAGTTGACACTAGTCCAGTTGTTTCTAGTCACTACACTAGTCCAGTTGTTTCTAGTCACTACACTAGTCCAGTTGTTTCTAGTCACTACACTAGTCCAGTTGTTTCTAGTCACTACACTAGTCCAGTTGTTTCTAGTCACTACACTAGTCCAGTTGTTTTAGTCACTACACTAGTCCAGTTGTTTCTAGTCACTACACTAGTCCAGTTGTTTCTAGTCACTACACTAGTCCAGTTGTTTCTAGTCACTACACTAGTCCAGTTGTTTCTAGTCACTACACTAGTCCAGTTGTTTCTAGTCACTACACTAGTCCAGTTGTTTCTAGTCACTACACTAGTCCAGTTGTTTCTAGTCACTACACTAGTCCAGTTGTTTCTAGTCACTACACTAGTCCAGTTGTTTCTAGTCACTACACTAGTCCAGTTGTTTCTAGTCACTACACTAGTCCAGTTGTTTCTAGTCACTACACTAGTCCAGTTGTTTCTAGTCACTACACTAGTCCAGTTGTTTCTAGTCACTACACTCCAGTTGTCCAGTCACTGTTTCTAGTCACTACACTAGTCCAGTTGTTTCTAGTCACTACACTAGTCCAGTTGTTTCTAGTCACTACACTAGTCCAGTTGTTTCTAGTCACTACACTAGTCCAGTTGTTTCTAGTCACTACACTAGTCCAGTTGTTTCTAGTCACTACACTAGTCCAGTTGTTTCTAGTCACTACACTAGTCCAGTTGTTTCTAGTCACTACACTAGTCCAGTTGTTTCTAGTCACTACACTAGTCCAGTTGTTTCTAGTCACTACACTAGTCCAGTTGTTTCTAGTCACTACACTAGTCCAGTTGTTTCTAGTCACTACACTAGTCCAGTTGTTTCTAGTCACTACACTAGTCCAGTTGTTTCTAGTCACTACACTAGTCCAGTTGTTTCTAGTCACTACACTAGTCCAGTTGTTTCTAGTCACTACACTAGTCCAGTTGTTTCTAGTCACTACACTAGTCCAGTTGTTTCTAGTCACTACACTAGTCCAGTTGTTTCTAGTCACTACACTAGTCCAGTTGTTTCTAGTCACTACACTAGTCCAGTTGTTTCTAGTCACTACACTAGTCCACTAACTACACTAGTCCAGTTGTTTCTAATCACTACACTAGTCCAGTTGTTTCTAGTCACTACACTAGTCCAGTTGTTTCTAATCACTACACTAGTCCAGTTGTTTCTAGTCACTACACTAGTCCAGTTGTTTCTAGTCACTACACTAGTCCAGTTGTTTCTAGTCACTACACTAGTCCAGTTGTTTCTAGTCACTACACTAGTCCAGTTGTTTCTAGTCACTACACTAGTCCAGTTGTTTCTAGTCACTACACTAGTCCAGTTGTTTCTAGTCACTACACTAGTCCAGTTGTTTCTAGTCACTACACTAGTCCAGTTGTTTCTAGTCACTACACTAGTCCAGTTGTTTCTAGTCACTACACTAGTCCAGTTGTTTCTAGTCACTACACTAGTCCAGTTGTTTCTAGTCACTACACTAGTCCAGTTGTTTCTAGTCACTACACTAGTCCAGTTGTTTCTAGTCACTACACTAGTCCAGTTGTTTCTAGTCACTACACTAGTCCAGTTGTTTCTAGTCACTACACTAGTCCAGTTGTTTCTAGTCACTACACTAGTCCAGTTGTTTCTAGTCACTACACTAGTCCAGTTGTTTCTAGTCACTACACTAGTCCAGTTGTTTCTAGTCACTACACTAGTCCAGTTGTTTCTAGTCACTACACTAGTCCAGTTGTTTCTAGTCACTACACTAGTCCAGTTGTTTCTAGTCACTACACTAGTCCAGTTGTTTCTAGTCACTACACTAGTCCAGTTGTTTCTAGTCACTACACTAGTCCAGTTGTTTCTAGTCACTACACTAGTCCAGTTGTTTCTAATCACTACACTAGTCCAGTTGTTTCTAGTCACTACACTAGTCCAGTTGTTTCTAGTCACTACACTAGTCCAGTTGTTTCTAGTCACTACACTAGTCCAGTTGTTTCTAGTCACTACACTAGTCCAGTTGTTTCTAATCACTAGTCCAGTTGTTTCTAATCACTACACTAGTCCAGTTGTTTCTAGTCACTACACTAGTCCAGTTGTTTCTAGTCACTACACTAGTCCAGTTGTTTCTCGTCACTACACTAGTCCAGTTGTTTCTAGTCACTACACTAGTCCAGTTGTTTCTAGTCACTACACTAGTCCAGTTGTTTCTAGTCACTAAACTAGTCCAGTTGCTTCTAATCACTAGTCCAGTTGTTTCTAATCACAACACTAGTCCAGTTGTTTCTAGTCACTACACTAGTCCAGTTGTTTCTAGTCACTACACTAGTCCAGTTGTTTCTAGTCACTACACTAGTCCAGTTGTTTCTAGTCACTACACTAGTCCAGTTGTTTCTAGTCACTACACTAGTCCAGTTGTTTCTAATCACTACACTAGTCCAGTTGTTTCTAGTCACTACACTAGTCCAGTTGTTTCTAGTCACTACACTAGTCCAGTTGTTTCTAGTCACTACACTAGTCCAGTTGTTTCTAGTCACTACACTAGTCCAGTTGTTTAGTTGACACTAGTCCAGTTGTTTCTAATCACTACACTAGTCCAGTTGTTTCTAGTCACTACACTAGTCCAGTTGTTTCTAATCCCTACACTAGTCCAGTTGTTTCTAGTCACTACACTAGTCCAGTTGTTTCTAGTCACTACACTAGTCCAGTTGTTTCTAGTCACTACACTAGTCCAGTTGTTTCTAGTCACTACACTAGTCCAGTTGTTTCTAGTCACTACACTAGTCCAGTTGTTTCTAGTCACTACACTAGTCCAGTTGTTTCTAGTCACTACACTAGTCCAGTTGTTTCTAGTCACTACACTAGTCCAGTTGTTTCTAGTCACTACACTAGTCCAGTTGTTTCTAATCACTACACTAGTCCAGTTGTTTCTAGTCACTACACTAGTCCAGTTGTTTCTAATCACTACACTAGTCCAGTTGTTTCTAGTCACTACACTAGTCCAGTTGTTTCTAGTCACTACACTAGTCCAGTTGTTTCTAGTCACTACACTAGTCCAGTTGTTTCTAGTCACTAAACTAGTCCACTAACACTAGTCCAGTTGTTTCTAATCACAACACTAGTCCAGTTGTTTCTAGTCACTACACTAGTCCAGTTGTTTCTAATCACTACACTAGTCCAGTTGTTTCTAGTCACTACACTAGTCCAGTTGTTTCTAGTCACTACACTAGTCCAGTTGTTTCTAGTCACTACACTAGTCCAGTTGTTTCTAGTCACTAAACTAGTCCAGTTGTTTCTAATCACTAGTCCAGTTGTTTCTAATCACTACACTAGTCCAGTTGTTTCTAGTCACTACACTAGTCCAGTTGTTTCTAATCACTACACTAGTCCAGTTGTTTCTAGTCACTACACTAGTCCAGTTGTTTCTAGTCACTACACTAGTCCAGTTGTTTAGTTGACACTAGTCCAGTTGTTTCTAATCACTACACTAGTCCAGTTGTTTCTAGTCACTACACTAGTCCAGTTGTTTCTAGTCACTACACTAGTCCAGTTGTTTCTAGTCACTACACTAGTCCAGTTGTTTCTAGTCACTACACTAGTCCAGTTGTTTTAGTCACTGACACTAGTCCAGTTGTTTCTAATCACTACACTAGTCCAGTTGTTTCTAGTCACTACACTAGTCCAGTTGTTTCTAATCACTACACTAGTCCAGTTGTTTCTAGTCACTACACTAGTCCAGTTGTTTCTAGTCACTACACTAGTCCAGTTGTTTCTAGTCACTACACTAGTCCAGTTGTTTCTAGTCACTACACTAGTCCAGTTGTTTCTAGTCACTACACTAGTCCAGTTGTTTCTAGTCACTACACTAGTCCAGTTGTTTCTAATCACTACACTAGTCCAGTTGTTTCTAGTCACTACACTAGTCCAGTTGTTTCTAGTCACTACACTAGTCCAGTTGTTTCTAGTCACTACACTAGTCCAGTTGTTTCTAGTCACTACACTAGTCCAGTTGTTTCTAGTCACTACACTAGTCCAGTTGTTTCTAGTCACTACACTAGTCCAGTTGTTTCTAGTCACTACACTAGTCCAGTTGTTTCTAGTCACTACACTAGTCCAGTTGTTTCTAGTCACTACACTAGTCCAGTTGTTTCTAGTCACTACACTAGTCCAGTTGTTTCTAGTCACTACACTAGTCCAGTTGTTTCTAGTCACTACACTAGTCCAGTTGTTTCTAGTCACTACACTAGTCCAGTTGTTTCTAGTCACTACACTAGTCCAGTTGTTTCTAGTCACTACACTAGTCCAGTTGTTTCTAGTCACTACACTAGTCCAGTTGTTTCTAGTCACTACACTAGTCCAGTTGTTTCTAGTCACTACACTAGTCCAGTTGTTTCTAGTCACTACACTAGTCCAGTTGTTTCTAATCACTACACTAGTCCAGTTGTTTCTAGTCACTAAACTAGTCCAGTTGTTTCTAGTCACTACACTAGTCCAGTTGTTTCTAGTCACTACACTAGTCCAGTTGTTTCTAGTCACTAAACTAGTCCAGTTGCTTCTAATCACTAGTCCAGTTGTTTCTAATCACAACACTAGTCCAGTTGTTTCTAGTCACTACACTAGTCCAGTTGTTTCTAGTCACTACACTAGTCCAGTTGTTTCTAGTCACTACACTAGTCCAGTTGTTTCTAGTCACTACACTAGTCCAGTTGTTTCTAGTCACTAAACTAGTCCAGTTGCTTCTAATCACTAGTCCAGTTGTTTCTAATCACAACACTAGTCCAGTTGTTTCTAGTCACTACACTAGTCCAGTTGTTTCTAATCACTACACTAGTCCAGTTGTTTCTAGTCACTACACTAGTCCAGTTGTTTCTAGTCACTACACTAGTCCAGTTGTTTCTAGTCACTACACTAGTCCAGTTGTTTCTAGTCACTACACTAGTCCAGTTGTTTCTAATCACTACACTAGTCCAGTTGTTTCTAGTCACTACACTAGTCCAGTTGTTTCTAGTCACTACACTAGTCCAGTTGTTTCTAGTCACTACACTAGTCCAGTTGTTTCTAGTCACTACACTAGTCCAGTTGTTTCTAGTCACTACACTAGTCCAGTTGTTTCTAGTCACTACACTAGTCCAGTTGTTTCTAGTCACTACACTAGTCCAGTTGTTTCTAGTCACTACACTAGTCCAGTTGTTTCTAGTCACTACACTAGTCCAGTTGTTTCTAGTCACTACACTAGTCCAGTTGTTTCTAGTCACTACACTAGTCCAGTTGTTTCTAGTCACTACACTAGTCCAGTTGTTTCTAGTCACTACACTAGTCCAGTTGTTTCTAGTCACTACACTAGTCCAGTTGTTTCTAGTCACTACACTAGTCCAGTTGTTTCTAGTCACTACACTAGTCCAGTTGTTTCTAGTCACTACACTAGTCCAGTTGTTTCTAGTCACTACACTAGTCCAGTTGTTTCTAGTCACTACACTAGTCCAGTTGTTTCTAGTCACTACACTAGTCCAGTTGTTTCTAGTCACTACACTAGTCCAGTTGTTTCTAGTCACTACACTAGTCCAGTTGTTTCTAGTCACTACACTAGTCCAGTTGTTTCTACACTAGTCACTACACTAGTCCAGTTGTTTCTAGTCACTACACTAGTCCAGTTGTTTCTTTACACTAGTCCAGTTGTTTCTAGTCACTACACTAGTCCAGTTGTTTCTAGTCACTACACTAGTCCAGTTGTTTCTAGTCACTACACTAGTCCAGTTGTTTCTAGTCACTACACTAGTCCAGTTGTTTCTTCACTAGTCCAGTTGTTTCTAATCACTACACTAGTCCAGTTGTTTCTAGTCACTACACTAGTCCAGTTGTTTCTAATCACTACACTAGTCCAGTTGTTTCTAGTCACTACACTAGTCCAGTTGTTTCTAGTCACTACACTAGTCCAGTTGTTTTAGTTGACACTAGTCCAGTTGTTTCTAGTCACTACACTAGTCCAGTTGTTTCTAGTCACTACACTAGTCCAGTTGTTTCTAGTCACTACACTAGTCCAGTTGTTTCTAGTCACTACACTAGTCCAGTTGTTTCTAGTCACTACACTAGTCCAGTTGTTTCTAGTCACTACACTAGTCCAGTTGTTTCTAATCACTACACTAGTCCAGTTGTTTCTAGTCACTACACTAGTCCAGTTGTTTCTAGTCACTACACTAGTCCAGTTGTTTCTAGTCACTACACTAGTCCAGTTGTTTCTAGTCACTACACTAGTCCAGTTGTTTCTAGTCACTACACTAGTCCAGTTGTTTCTAGTCACTACACTAGTCCAGTTGTTTCTAGTCACTACACTAGTCCAGTTGTTTCTAGTCACTACACTAGTCCAGTTGTTTCTAGTCACTACACTAGTCCAGTTGTTTCTAGTCACTACACTAGTCCAGTTGTTTCTAGTCACTACACTAGTCCAGTTGTTTCTAGTCACTACACTAGTCCAGTTGTTTCTAGTCACTACACTAGTCCAGTTGTTTCTAGTCACTACACTAGTCCAGTTGTTTCTAGTCACTACACTAGTCCAGTTGTTTCTAGTCACTACACTAGTCCAGTTGTTTCTAGTCACTACACTAGTCCAGTTGTTTCTAGTCACTACACTAGTCCAGTTGTTTCTAGTCACTACACTAGTCCAGTTGTTTCTAGTCACTACACTAGTCCAGTTGTTTCTAGTCACTACACTAGTCCAGTTGTTTCTAGTCACTACACTAGTCCAGTTGTTTCTAGTCACTACACTAGTCCAGTTGTTTCTAGTCACTACACTAGTCCAGTTGTTTCTAGTCACTACACTAGTCCAGTTGTTTCTAGTCACTACACTAGTCCAGTTGTTTCTAGTCACTACACTAGTCCAGTTGTTTCTAGTCACTACACTAGTCCAGTTGTTTCTAATCACTACACTAGTCCAGTTGTTTCTAGTCACTACACTAGTCCAGTTGTTTCTAGTCACTACACTAGTCCAGTTGTTTCTAGTCACTACACTAGTCCAGTTGTTTCTAGTCACTACACTAGTCCAGTTGTTTCTAATCACTAGTCCAGTTGTTTCTAATCACAACACTAGTCCAGTTGTTTCTAGTCACTACACTAGTCCAGTTGTTTCTAGTCACTACACTAGTCCAGTTGTTTCTAGTCACTACACTAGTCCAGTTGTTTCTAGTCACTACACTAGTCCAGTTGTTTCTAGTCACTAAACTAGTCCAGTTGCTTCTAATCACTAGTCCAGTTGTTTCTAATCACAACACTAGTCCAGTTGTTTCTAGTCACTACACTAGTCCAGTTGTTTCTAATCACTACACTAGTCCAGTTGTTTCTAGTCACTACACTAGTCCAGTTGTTTCTAGTCACTACACTAGTCCAGTTGTTTCTAGTCACTACACTAGTCCAGTTGTTTCTAGTCACTACACTAGTCCAGTTGTTTCTAATCACTACACTAGTCCAGTTGTTTCTAGTCACTACACTAGTCCAGTTGTTTCTAATCACTACACTAGTCCAGTTGTTTCTAGTCACTACACTAGTCCAGTTGTTTCTAATCACTACACTAGTCCAGTTGTTTCTAGTCACTACACTAGTCCAGTTGTTTCTAGTCACTACACTAGTCCAGTTGTTTCTAATCACTACACTAGTCCAGTTGTTTCTAGTCACTACACTAGTCCAGTTGTTTCTAATCACTACACTAGTCCAGTTGTTTCTAGTCACTACACTAGTCCAGTTGTTTCTAGTCACTACACTAGTCCAGTTGTTTCTAGTCACTACACTAGTCCAGTTGTTTCTAGTCACTACACTAGTCCAGTTTCTAATCACTAGTCCAGTTGTTTCTAATCACAACACTAGTCCAGTTGTTTCTAGTCACTACACTAGTCCAGTTGTTTCTAATCACTACACTAGTCCAGTTGTTTCTAGTCACTACACTAGTCCAGTTGTTTCTAGTCACTACACTAGTCCAGTTGTTTCTAGTCACTACACTAGTCCAGTTGTTTCTAGTCACTACACTAGTCCAGTTGTTTCTAGTCACTACACTAGTCCAGTTGTTTCTAGTCACTACACTAGTCCAGTTGTTTCTAGTCACTACACTAGTCCAGTTGTTTCTAGTCACTACACTAGTCCAGTTGTTTCTAGTCACTACACTAGTCCAGTTGTTTCTAGTCACTACACTAGTCCAGTTGTTTCTAGTCACTACACTAGTCCAGTTGTTTCTAGTCACTACACTAGTCCAGTTGTTTCTAGTCACTACACTAGTCCAGTTGTTTCTAGTCACTACACTAGTCCAGTTGTTTCTAGTCACTACACTAGTCCAGTTGTTTCTAGTCACTACACTAGTCCAGTTGTTTCTAGTCACTACACTAGTCCAGTTGTTTCTAGTCACTACACTAGTCCAGTTGTTTCTAATCACTACACTAGTCCAGTTGTTTCTAGTCACTACACTAGTCCAGTTGTTTCTAGTCACTACACTAGTCCAGTTGTTTCTAGTCACTACACTAGTCCAGTTGTTTCTAGTCACTAAACTAGTCCAGTTTTTCTAATCACTAGTCCAGTTGTTTCTAATCACAACACTAGTCCAGTTGTTTCTAGTCACTACACTAGTCCAGTTGTTTCTAATCACAACACTAGTCCAGTTGTTTCTAGTCACTACACTAGTCCAGTTGTTTCTAGTCACTACACTAGTCCAGTTGTTTAGTTGACACTAGTCCAGTTGTTTCTAATCACTACACTAGTCCAGTTGTTTCTAGTCACTACACTAGTCCAGTTGTTTCTAGTCACTACACTAGTCCAGTTGTTTCTAGTCACTACACTAGTCCAGTTGTTTCTAGTCACTACACTAGTCCAGTTGTTTAGTTGACACTAGTCCAGTTGTTTCTAATCACTACACTAGTCCAGTTGTTTCTAGTCACTACACTAGTCCAGTTGTTTCTAGTCACTACACTAGTCCAGTTGTTTCTAGTCACTACACTAGTCCAGTTGTTTCTAGTCACTACACTAGTCCAGTTGTTTCTAATCACTACACTAGTCCAGTTGTTTCTAGTCACTACACTAGTCCAGTTGTTTCTAGTCACTACACTAGTCCAGTTGTTTCTAGTCACTACACTAGTCCAGTTGTTTCTAGTCACTGCACTAGTCCAGTTGTTTCTAGTCACTACACTAGTCCAGTTGTTTCTAGTCACTACACTAGTCCAGTTGTTTCTAGTCACTACACTAGTCCAGTTGTTTCTAGTCACTACACTAGTCCAGTTGTTTCTAGTCACTACACTAGTCCAGTTGTTTCTACTAGTCACTACACTAGTCCAGTTGTTTCTAGTCACTACACTAGTCCAGTTGTTTCTAGTCACTACACTAGTCCAGTTGTTTCTAGTCACTACACTAGTCCAGTTGTTTCTAGTCACTACACTAGTCCAGTTGTTTCTAGTCACTACACTAGTCCAGTTGTTTCTAGTCACTACACTAGTCCAGTTGTTTCTAGTCTAGTCACTACACTAGTCCAGTTGTTTCTAGTCACTACACTAGTCCAGTTGTTTCTAGTCACTACACTAGTCCAGTTGTTTCTAGTCACTACACTAGTCCAGTTGTTTCTAGTCACTACACTAGTCCAGTTGTTTCTAGTCACTACACTAGTCCAGTTGTTTCTAGTCACTACACTAGTCCAGTTGTTTCTAGTCACTACACTAGTCCAGTTGTTTCTAGTCACTACACTAGTCCAGTTGTTTCTAGTCACTACACTAGTCCAGTTGTTTCTAGTCACTAACACTAGTCCAGTTGTTTCTAGTCACTACACTAGTCCAGTTGTTTCTAGTCACTACACTAGTCCAGTTGTTTCTAATCACTACACTAGTCCAGTTGTTTCTAGTCACTACACTAGTCCAGTTGTTTCTAGTCACTACACTAGTCCAGTTGTTTCTGACACTAGTCCAGTTGTTTCTAGTCACTACACTAGTCCAGTTGTTTCTAGTCACTACACTAGTCCAGTTGTTTCTAGTCACTACACTAGTCCAGTTGTTTCTAGTCACTACACTAGTCCAGTTGTTTCTAGTCACTACACTAGTCCAGTTGTTTCTAGTCACTACACTAGTCCAGTTGTTTCTAGTCACTACACTAGTCCAGTTGTTTCTAGTCACTACACTAGTCCAGTTGTTTCTAGTCACTACACTAGTCCAGTTGTTTCTAGTCACTACACTAGTCCAGTTGTTTCTAGTCACTACACTAGTCCAGTTGTTTCTAGTCACTACACTAGTCCAGTTGTTTCTAGTCACTACACTAGTCCAGTTGTTTCTAGTCACTACACTAGTCCAGTTGTTTCTAGTCACTACACTAGTCCAGTTGTTTCTAGTCACTACACTAGTCCAGTTGTTTCTAGTCACTACACTAGTCCAGTTGTTTCTAGTCACTACACTAGTCCAGTTGTTTCTAGTCACTACACTAGTCCAGTTGTTTCTAGTCACTACACTAGTCCAGTTGTTTCTAGTCACTACACTAGTCCAGTTGTTTCTAGTCACTACACTAGTCCAGTTGTTTCTAGTCACTACACTAGTCCAGTTGTTTCTAGTCACTACACTAGTCCAGTTGTTTCTAGTCACTACACTAGTCCAGTTGTTTCTAGTCACTACACTAGTCCAGTTGTTTCTAGTCACTACACTAGTCCAGTTGTTTCTAGTCACTACACTAGTCCAGTTGTTTCTAGTCACTACACTAGTCCAGTTGTTTCTAGTCACTACACTAGTCCAGTTGTTTCTAGTCACTCACTAGTCCAGTTGTTTCTAATCACTACACTAGTCCAGTTGTTTCTAGTCACTACACTAGTCCAGTTGTTTCTAATCACTACACTAGTCCAGTTGTTTCTAGTCACTACACTAGTCCAGTTGTTTCTAGTCACTACACTAGTCCAGTTGTTTCTAGTCACTACACTAGTCCAGTTGTTTCTAGTCACTACACTAGTCCAGTTGTTTCTAATCACTAGTCCAGTTGTTTCTAATCACAACACTAGTCCAGTTGTTTCTAGTCACTACACTAGTCCAGTTGTTTCTAGTCACTACACTAGTCCAGTTGTTTCTAGTCACTACACTAGTCCAGTTGTTTCTAGTCACTACACTAGTCCAGTTGTTTCAGTTGACACTAGTCCAGTTGTTTCTAATCACTACACTAGTCCAGTTGTTTCTAGTCACTACACTAGTCCAGTTGTTTCTAGTCACTACACTAGTCCAGTTGTTTCTAGTCACTACACTAGTCCAGTTGTTTCTAGTCACTACACTAGTCCAGTTGTTTCTAGTCACTACACTAGTCCAGTTGTTTAGTTGACACTAGTCCAGTTGTTTCTAATCACTACACTAGTCCAGTTGTTTCTAGTCACTACACTAGTCCAGTTGTTTCTAATCACTACACTAGTCCAGTTGTTTCTAGTCACTACACTAGTCCAGTTGTTTCTAGTCACTACACTAGTCCAGTTGTTTCTAGTCACTACACTAGTCCAGTTGTTTCTAGTCACTACACTAGTCCAGTTGTTTCTAGTCACTACACTAGTCCAGTTGTTTCTAGTCACTACACTAGTCCAGTTGTTTCTCTAGTCACTACACTAGTCCAGTTGTTTCTAGTCACTACACTAGTCCAGTTGTTTCTAGTCACTACACTAGTCCAGTTGTTTCTAGTCACTACACTAGTCCAGTTGTTTCTAGTCACTACACTAGTCCAGTTGTTTCTAGTCACTACACTAGTCCAGTTGTTTCTAGTCACTACACTAGTCCAGTTGTTTCTAGTCACTACACTAGTCCAGTTGTTTCTAGTCACTACACTAGTCCAGTTGTTTCTAGTCACTACACTAGTCCAGTTGTTTCTAGTCACTACACTAGTCCAGTTGTTTCTAGTCACTACACTAGTCCAGTTGTTTCTAGTCACTACACTAGTCCAGTTGTTTCTAGTCACTACACTAGTCCAGTTGTTTCTAGTCACTACACTAGTCCAGTTGTTTCTAGTCACTACACTAGTCCAGTTGTTTCTAGTCACTACACTAGTCCAGTTGTTTCTAGTCACTACACTAGTCCAGTTGTTTCTAGTCACTACACTAGTCCAGTTGTTTCTAATCACTACACTAGTCCAGTTGTTTCTAGTCACTAAACTAGTCCAGTTGTTTCTAGTCACTACACTAGTCCAGTTGTTTCTAGTCACTACACTAGTCCAGTTGTTTCTAGTCACTAAACTAGTCCAGTTGCTTCTAATCACTAGTCCAGTTGTTTCTAATCACAACACTAGTCCAGTTGTTTCTAGTCACTACACTAGTCCAGTTGTTTCTAGTCACTAAACTAGTCCAGTTGTTTCTAGTCACTACACTAGTCCAGTTGTTTCTAGTCACTACACTAGTCCAGTTGTTTCTAATCCCTACACTAGTCCAGTTGTTTCTAGTCACTAGTCCAGTTGTTTCTAATCACAACACTAGTCCAGTTGTTTCTAGTCACTACACTAGTCCAGTTGTTTCTAATCACTACACTAGTCCAGTTGTTTCTAGTCACTACACTAGTCCAGTTGTTTCTAGTCACTACACTAGTCCAGTTGTTTCTCGTCACTACACTAGTCCAGTTGTTTCTAGTCACTACACTAGTCCAGTTGTTTCTAATCACTACACTAGTCCAGTTGTTTCTAGTCACTACACTAGTCCAGTTGTTTCTAATCACTACACTAGTCCAGTTGTTTCTAGTCACTACACTAGTCCAGTTGTTTCTAATCACTACACTAGTCCAGTTGTTTCTAGTCACTACACTAGTCCAGTTGTTTCTAGTCACTACACTAGTCCAGTTGTTTCTAATCACTACACTAGTCCAGTTGTTTCTAGTCACTACACTAGTCCAGTTGTTTCTAATCACTACACTAGTCCAGTTGTTTCTCGTCACTACACTAGTCCAGTTGTTTCTAGTCACTACACTAGTCCAGTTGTTTCTAGTCACTACACTAGTCCAGTTGTTTCTAGTCACTAAACTAGTCCAGTTGCTTCTAATCACTAGTCCAGTTGTTTCTAATCACAACACTAGTCCAGTTGTTTCTAGTCACTACACTAGTCCAGTTGTTTCTAATCCCTACACTAGTCCAGTTGTTTCTAGTCACTACACTAGTCCAGTTGTTTCTAGTCACTACACTAGTCCAGTTGTTTAGTTGACACTAGTCCAGTTGTTTCTAATCACTACACTAGTCCAGTTGTTTCTAGTCACTACACTAGTCCAGTTGTTTCTAGTCACTACACTAGTCCAGTTGTTTCTAGTCACTACACTAGTCCAGTTGTTTCTAGTCACTACACTAGTCCAGTTGTTTAGTCACACTGTCCACACTCAGTCCAGTTGTTTCTAATCACTACACTAGTCCAGTTGTTTCTAGTCACTACACTAGTCCAGTTGTTTCTAATCACTACACTAGTCCAGTTGTTTCTAGTCACTACACTAGTCCAGTTGTTTCTAGTCACTACACTAGTCCAGTTGTTTCTAGTCACTACACTAGTCCAGTTGTTTCTAGTCACTACACTAGTCCAGTTGTTTCTAGTCACTACACTAGTCCAGTTGTTTCTAGTCACTACACTAGTCCAGTTGTTTCTAGTCACTACACTAGTCCAGTTGTTTCTAGTCACTACACTAGTCCAGTTGTTTCTAGTCACTACACTAGTCCAGTTGTTTCTAGTCACTAGTCCACACTAGTCCAGTTGTTTCTAGTCACTACACTAGTCCAGTTGTTTCTAGTCACTACACACTAGTCCAGTTGTTTCTAGTCACTACACTAGTCCAGTTGTTTCTAGTCACTACACTAGTCCAGTTGTTTCTAGTCACTACACTAGTCCAGTTGTTTCTAGTCACTACACTAGTCCAGTTGTTTCTAGTCACTACACTAGTCCAGTTGTTTCTAGTCACTACACTAGTCCAGTTGTTTCTAGTCACTACACTAGTCCAGTTGTTTCTAGTCACTACACTAGTCCAGTTGTTTCTAGTCACTACACTAGTCCAGTTGTTTCTAGTCACTACACTAGTCCAGTTGTTTCTAGTCACTACACTAGTCCAGTTGTTTCTAGTCACTACACTAGTCCAGTTGTTTCTAATCACTACACTAGTCCAGTTGTTTCTAGTCACTACACTAGTCCAGTTGTTTCTAGTCACTACACTAGTCCAGTTGTTTCTAGTCACTAGTCCAGTTGTTTCTAGTCACTACACTAGTCCAGTTGTTTCTAGTCACTACACTAGTCCAGTTGTTTCTAGTCACTACACTAGTCCAGTTGTTTCTCGTCACTACACTAGTCCAGTTGTTTCTCGTCACTACACTAGTCCAGTTGTTTCTAGTCACTACACTAGTCCAGTTGTTTCTAGTCACTACACTAGTCCAGTTGTTTCTAGTCACTACACTAGTCCAGTTGTTTCTAGTCACTACACTAGTCCAGTTGTTTCTAGTCACTACACTAGTCCAGTTGTTTCTAGTCACTACACTAGTCCAGTTGTTTCTAGTCACTACACTAGTCCAGTTGTTTCTAGTCACTACACTAGTCCAGTTGTTTCTAGTCACTACACTAGTCCAGTTGTTTCTAGTCACTACACTAGTCCAGTTGTTTCAGTCACTACACTAGTCCAGTTGTTTCTAGTCACTACACTAGTCCAGTTGTTTCTAGTCACTACACTAGTCCAGTTGTTTCTAGTCACTACACTAGTCCAGTTGTTTCTAGTCACTACACTAGTCCAGTTGTTTCTAGTCACTACACTAGTCCAGTTGTTTCTAGTCACTACACTAGTCCAGTTGTTTCTAGTCACTACACTAGTCCAGTTGTTTCTAGTCACTACACTAGTCCAGTTGTTTCTAGTCACTACACTAGTCCAGTTGTTTCTAGTCACTACACTAGTCCAGTTGTTTCTAGTCACTACACTAGTCCAGTTGTTTCTAGTCACTACACTAGTCCAGTTGTTTACACTCCAGTTGTCACTACACTAGTCCAGTTGTTTCTAGTCACTACACTGCACTAGTCCAGTTGTTTCTAGTCACTACACTAGTCCAGTTGTTTCTAGTCACTACACTAGTCCAGTTGTTTCTAGTCACTACACTAGTCCAGTTGTTTCTAGTCACTACACTAGTCCAGTTGTTTCTAGTCACTACACTAGTCCAGTTGTTTCTAGTCACTACACTAGTCCAGTTGTTTCTAGTCACTACACTAGTCCAGTTGTTTCTAGTCACTACACTAGTCCAGTTGTTTCTAGTCACTACACTAGTCCAGTTGTTTCTAGTCACTACACTAGTCCAGTTGTTTCTAGTCACTACACTAGTCCAGTTGTTTCTAGTCACTACTAGTCCACTAGTACACTAGTCCAGTTGTTTCTAGTCACTACACTAGTCCAGTTGTTTCTAGTCACTACACTAGTCCAGTTTGTTACACTAGTCACTAGTCACACTAGTCCAGTTGTTTCTAGTCACTACACTAGTCCAGTTGTTTCTAGTCACTACACTAGTCCAGTTGTTTCTAGTCACTACACTAGTCCAGTTGTTTCTAGTCACTACACTAGTCCAGTTGTTTCTAGTCACTACACTAGTCCAGTTGTTTCTAGTCACTACACTAGTCCAGTTGTTTCTAGTCACTACACTAGTCCAGTTGTTTCTAGTCACTACACTAGTCCAGTTGTTTCTAGTCACTACACTAGTCCAGTTGTTTCTAGTCACTACACTAGTCCAGTTGTTTCTAGTCACTACACTAGTCCAGTTGTTTCTAGTCACTACACTAGTCCAGTTGTTTCTAGTCACTACACTAGTCCAGTTGTTTCTAGTCACTACACTAGTCCAGTTGTTTCTAGTCACTACACTAGTCCAGTTGTTTCTAGTCACTACACTAGTCCAGTTGTTTCTAGTCACTACACTAGTCCAGTTGTTTCTAGTCACTACACTAGTCCAGTTGTTTCTAGTCACTACACTAGTCCAGTTGTTTCTAGTCACTACACTAGTCCAGTTGTTTCTAGTCACTACACTAGTCCAGTTGTTTCTAGTCACTACACTAGTCCAGTTGTTTCTAGTCACTACACTAGTCCAGTTGTTTCTAGTCACTACACTAGTCCAGTTGTTTCTACAGTCACTACACTAGTCCAGTTGTTTCTAGTCACTACAGTTGTTTCTAGTCCAGTTGTTTCTAGTCACTACACTAGTCCAGTTGTTTCTAGTCACTACACTAGTCCAGTTGTTTCTAGTCACTACACTAGTCCAGTTGTTTCTAGTCACTACACTAGTCCAGTTGTTTCTAGTCACTACACTAGTCCAGTTGTTTCTAGTCACTACACTAGTCCAGTTGTTTCTAGTCACTACACTAGTCCAGTTGTTTCTAGTCACTACACTAGTCCAGTTGTTTCTAGTCACTACACTAGTCCAGTTGTTTCTAGTCACTACACTAGTCCAGTTGTTTCTAGTCACTCACACTAGTCCAGTTGTTTCTAGTCACTACACTAGTCCAGTTGTTTCTAGTCACTACACTAGTCCAGTTGTTTCTAGTCACTACACTAGTCCAGTTGTTTCTAGTCACTACACTAGTCCAGTTGTTTCTAGTCACTACACTAGTCCAGTTGTTTCTAGTCACTACACTAGTCCAGTTGTTTCTAGTCACTACACTAGTCCAGTTGTTTCTAGTCACTACACTAGTCCAGTTGTTTCTAGTCACTACACTAGTCCAGTTGTTTCTAGTCACTACACTAGTCCAGTTGTTTCTAGTCACTCACTACACTAGTCCAGTTGTTTCTAGTCACTACACTAGTCCAGTTGTTTCTAGTCACTACACTAGTCCAGTTGTTTCTAGTCACTACACTAGTCCAGTTGTTTCTAGTCACTACACTAGTCCAGTTGTTTCTAGTCACTACACTAGTCCAGTTGTTTCTAGTCACTACACTAGTCCAGTTGTTTCTAGTCACTACACTAGTCCAGTTGTTTCTAGTCACTACACTAGTCCAGTTGTTTCTAGTCACTACACTAGTCCAGTTGTTTCTAGTCACTACACTAGTCCAGTTGTTTCTAGTCACTACACTAGTCCAGTTGTTTCTAGTCACTACACTAGTCCAGTTGTTTCTAGTCACTACACTAGTCCAGTTGTTTCTAGTCACTACACTAGTCCAGTTGTTTCTAGTCACTACACTAGTCCAGTTGTTTCTAGTCACTACACTAGTCCAGTTGTTTCTAGTCACTACACTAGTCCAGTTGTTTCTAGTCACTACACTAGTCCAGTTGTTTCTAGTCACTACACTAGTCCAGTTGTTTCTAGTCACTACACTAGTCCAGTTGTTTCTCACTACACTAGTCCAGTTGTCACTACACTAGTCACTACACCAGTTGTTTCTAGTCACTACACTAGTCCAGTTGTTTCTAGTCACTACACTAGTCCAGTTGTTTCTAGTCACTACACTAGTCCAGTTGTTTCTAGTCACTACACTAGTCCAGTTGTTTCTAGTCACTACACTAGTCCAGTTGTTTTCACTACACTAGTCCAGTCACTACACTAGTCCAGTTGTTTCTAGTCACTACACTAGTCCAGTTGTTTCTAGTCACTACACTAGTCCAGTTGTTTCTAGTCACTACACTAGTCCAGTTGTTTCTAGTCACTACACTAGTCCAGTTGTTTCTAGTCACTACACTAGTCCAGTTGTTTCTCATCACTACACTAGTCCAGTTGTTTCTAGTCACTACACTAGTCCAGTTGTTTCTAGTCACTACACTAGTCCAGTTGTTTCTAGTCACTACACTAGTCCAGTTGTTTCTCGTCACTACACTAGTCCAGTTGTTTCTAGTCACTACACTAGTCCAGTTGTTTCTAGTCACTACACTAGTCCAGTTGTTTCTAGTCACTACACTAGTCCAGTTGTTTCTAGTCACTAGACTAGTCCAGTTGTTTCTAATCACAACACTAGTGCTTCATGTGTTCTGTTTTTGTCTGTTTCATATTTTATGGTTTTGTTATATTCTATGTATGTTTTTTTCATGGATGGATTATTGCAGTATTTTACCAGCATCCAAATGAGTTCAATAGGTCAGCTTGTCTTGTTGAGGACAGGACAACAGAATAGATCAGTGGGTTAGTGATACAGATCAGTGGGTTAGTGATACAGATCAGTGGGTTAGTTATACAGATCAGTTGGTTAGTGATACAGATTGGTGGGTTAGTTATACAGATCAGTGGGTTAGTGATACAGATCAGTGGGTTAGTGATACAGATCAGTGGGTTAGTGATACAGATCAGTGGGTTAGTGATACAGATCAGTGGGTTAGTGATACAGATCAGTGGGTTAGTGATACAGATCAGTGGGTTAGTTATACAGATCAGTGGGTTAGTTATACAGATCAGTTGGTTAGTGATACAGATCAGTGGGTTAGTGATACAGATCAGTTGGTTAGTGATACAGATCAGTGGGTTAGTGATACAGATCAGTGGGTTAGTGATACAGATCAGTGGGTTAGTGATACAGATCAGTGGGTTAGTGATACAGATCAGTGGGTTAGTGATACAGATCAGTGGGTTAGTGATACAGATCAGTGGGTTAGTGATACAGATCAGTGGGTTAGTGATACAGATCAGTGGGTTAGTGATACAGATCAGTGGGTTAGTGATACAGATCAGTGGGTTAGTGATACAGATCAGTGGGTTGGTGATACAGATCAGTGGGTTAGTGATACAGATCAGTGGGTTGGTGATACAGATCAGTGGGTTGGTGATACAGATCAGTGGGTTAGTGATACAGATCAGTGGGTTGGTGATACAGATCAGTGGGTTAGTGATACAGATCAGTAATAATGAACTTAAATAGAGGTATCTGCATTGTTTATTATGATATTAACAATGCTCTACATCAGACTTTATGTAACTTATCAATGCTTATAAAACCACGAGTCCCAAATAATATTCACTACGTAGTGCACTACTTTTGGCCCCGTGGTCAAAAAGTATCACACTATAAAGGGAGTAAGTAGGGTGCATTCTGGAACCAGTATAGTGCCTTTAGGTTGTTTTTGCTGCCAGTTGAAATCTAGATGTAATAATATGGAGACACTAAACAATGATATCCCATCCAACTACCTCATCTCATTATTGTTATTGTTATGTTTTGCTCCTTTGCCACCCCAGTATCTACCTGCACATTCATCTTCTGCACATCTATCACTCCAGTGTTTAGCTGCTAAATTGTCATTATTTCGCCATTATGACCTATTTATTGCCTTACATCCCTAATCTCACCTCATTTGCACACACTGTATATAGACTTTTCTGTTGTGTTATTGACTGTATGTTTGTTTATTCCATGTGTAACTTTGTGTTGTTGTTTGTGTCGAACTCCTTTGCTTTATCTTGGCCAGGTCACAGTTGTAAATGAGAACTTGTTCTCAACTGGCCTACCCGGTTAAATAAAGGTGAAATAAAATAAATGTATAAAATATCATTCAGTCTTTGGCAGAT
Source organism: Oncorhynchus tshawytscha (assembly GCF_018296145.1). Taxonomy (NCBI): domain Eukaryota; kingdom Metazoa; phylum Chordata; class Actinopteri; order Salmoniformes; family Salmonidae; genus Oncorhynchus; species Oncorhynchus tshawytscha. The sequence goes on along the minus strand of NC_056461.1, from coordinate 49,495,615 downwards.
GGTTGACTGGGAATGCATCCCAAAGGGCACCCTAATTCCCTAGTGCACTATATATACAGAATAGGGTTCAATTTGGAACACAACCTAGGACAAACAAAAGTAAAAGAACAAAATGGCCGTTGTTGCATCATGCTTATCTGTAGCCTGTAGACCCTCAATGTCTGTGTTTCTGACGAGGAGATTAGATTAAATAGTACATGCTGCATGTTGGAAATGCTAAATTGATCAGATTTGAAGAAGAAAAAAGTAATCGTTTTCTTATTGATGGAAAAGTAGACCTTACTAACCATTCCCATATAACACATATAACATATAACACATATCATTAAATATAACACATATCATTAAATATAACACATATCATTAAATATAACACATATCATTAAATATAACACATATCATTAAATATAACACATATCATTAATTATAACACATATAACATATAACACATATTATTAAATATAACACATATAACATATAACACATATCATTAATTATAACACATATCATTAAATATAACACATATAACTAAATATAACACATATAACATATAACACATATTATTAAATATAACACATATAACATATAACACATATTATTAAATATAACACATATCATTAAATATAACACATATAACATATAACACATATCATTAAATATAACACATATCATTAAATATAACACATATCATTAAATATAACACATATCATTAAATATAACACATATCATTAAATATAACACATATCATTAATTATAACACATATAACATATAACACATATTATTAAATATAACACATATCATTAAATATAACAAATATAACATATAACACATATTATTAAATATAACACATATCATTAAATATAACACATATCATTAATTATAACACATATCATTAATTATAACACATATCATTAATTATAACACATATCATTAAATATAACACATATCATTAAATATAACACATATCATTAAATATAACACATATTATTAAATATAACACATATCACTAAATATAACACATATCATTAATTATAACACATATCATTAAATATAACACATATTATTAAATATAACACATATCATTAAATATAACACATATTATTAAATATAACACATATTATTAAATATAACACATATTATTAAATATAACACATATTATTAAATATAACACATATTATTAAATATAACACATATCATTAAATATAACACATATTATTAAATATAACACATATAACATATAACACATATTATTAAATATAACACATATAACATATAACACATATCATTAAATATAACACATATTATTAAATATAACACATATAACATATAACACATATTATTAAATATAACACATATCATTAAATATAACACATATCATTAAATATAACACATATAACATATAACACATATCATTAAATATAACACATATCATTAAATATAACACATATTATTAAATATAACACATATCATTAAATATAACACATATTATTAAATATAACACATATTATTAAATATAACACATATCATTAAATATAACACATATTATTAAATATAACACATATTATTAAATATAACACATATTATTAATTATAACACATATCATTAAATATAACACATATTATTGAATATAACACATATTATTAAATATAACACATATTATTAAATATAACACATATCATTAAATATAACACATATCATTAAATATAACACATATTATTAAATATAACACATATTATTAAATATAACACATATCATTAAATATAACACATATTATTAAATATAACACATATTATTAAATATAACACATATTATTAAATATAACACATATCATTAAATATAACCCCTTGGATCATAAAGGAAAGAAGCCTTCAGGCATTATTGTGTTTTAATCCTCATTACTTTTTATTTATTTAAGGTATGTAATGTTGACGTTAAAAATCCACCGACGAACATAACGATGCAATGACTGATTGGTAGTAATTAACCAATTGAATGGCTCCAATCTGAACCAGAGAACGCGTTTCTATCACACTGTAAACCGGTTCTGTCATGTGATCAGTCAGCTGATCTCTGTACTGGCTCATAAAACAAGGCAGTCATCGGGCCATTCGTCTGTGTTTGTTTGTTGTTCAGCAGTTTTAGGGTGTTAGACCCGAAGGTTGCTCTCTCGATTCAGCAGCACTCGAGTTTGTCACTTATCGATTATATTTATTGCAGCGCTGTAGACTTTTATAAAGAGGGAAACAAAGCTGTCATCACAGCGCTTCCTGGTTTTTTTATTACATCGGTGTCGCAACCAAACAGAACACAACAGCTGCGAATGCAAACTTGGTTATTGCGTGATAGCTGACTAGTTAACTAAGCAACTAGAGGTTTTAGAAAAAAGCAATTTGGATGGTTTATTTGTGTAACTTATTTTTCAACTATTGGACTGAAACATTGTTTTGAATCCCTTTCGGCGAGCTGACTTCGCTGTTGAGCAGAACAATGCGCTTCGCACCTATCCCCTGCGCCGTGGGGTTGCTGTATTGTGTTCTGGTGTTGTGCTCGCTACCGTTGGGGACCTCGTTCCCCGTGCAGGACGAGGGGAAACCGGGCATAACGTTTCTGGAAGAGGTCGGGCGTCTCCGGGTCGGGTTCAACTGGCGGAACCTGACCTGTCCGGTGTGCAAAGTCCTCTTCACCATCCTGGATGTCGCTCTGCTGGTAAGATGGAACCCTATTCACTATATATATATTAGTGCACTACTTTAGACCAGAGCCCTATGGCACCCTATTCCCTATATGGCCCTTGCACCCTATTCTCTCAATGCAATCTTAGGGCTCTTGAACTAATAACCTGCGCTAACACGATTAGTACACTGTAAACGCCTGGAGCGATTGGTGCATGTAGGGCAGGGAGAACAACTGCATGTCGGTACTAGCACGTGAGGGAGGGAGAACCTAAAACCTGTAGGATGGGGATGTCCAACGCTTTCCCTGCGAGTTCCAGACCAGTGTTTCTCTGTTCTACATTAACTGCACCCATCTGCAGTTGGTCCCTGATCTAAAAGGGAAGGAACAACATCTGCAGAACTGACTTTTCACTGAGTTCAAACAAAGCAGTCGGAAGTCGGAAGCCAAGGAAGTTGTCTTCATAAAACCATGACTCCGTTGAGACACGTTCCAGAAGTCACAAGGGTCTTGGCATTTACAGCTGATCATGTGACTTAGTGCAGCTGATCATGTGACTTAGTGCAGCTGATCATGTGACTTAGTGCAGCTGATCATGTGACTTAGTGCAGCTGATCATGTGACTTAGTGCAGCTGATCATGTGACTTAGTGCAGCTGATCATGTGACTTAGTGCAGCTGATCATGTGACTTAGTGCAGCTGATCATGTGACTTAGTGCAGCTGATCATGTGACTTAGTGCAGCTGACCGTGTGACTTAGTGCAGCATGTGACTTAGTGCAGCACTTAGTAGCGTGTGACTTAGTGCAGCTGACGTGTGACTTAGTGCGGTTCTAGTGAACTAAAATGGTTTATCTAGTGCAGCTGACCTTAGTGCAGTTGGCAGTGCAGCTTTATGAACTAAAATGGTTTAATGTGACCTTGAGTTGGCAATGCCAATGGGCACGCAATATTGGCCTACCAAGCAAAAAGACAGTAACACATTTTTGACCAAATGAGCAATGTCATTTTTTACTACATTTCAATATGCCTAATCATGTGGGCAAGTATCCTGCCTCTATTGTGCTTAGGAGACAATGGGGGTCATGTTAGCCAGTAACTGGATAAAGTTACTGTGAAACCAAAGGTAAATTAAAAGCCCTTTTTCTCAGTTCCACTCTGAGCAGTTACTGCCTTTTTGCTTGATAGGACAGAATAAATGGGTTGGTTGTTGAGCAACACAACTGATACGGGGCTAGATGAGGGTAAACAGACAGGGTTGGTGGTTTAGCAACACAACTGATATGGGGGCTAGATGAGGTTAAACAGACAGGGTTGGTGGTTGAGCAACACAACTGATACGGGGGCTAGATGTGGTTAAACAGACAGGGTTGGTGGTTTAGCAACACAACTGATAAACAGACAGGGTTGGTGGGGGCTAGATGTGGTTAAACAGACAGGGTTGGTGGTTTAGCAACACAACTGATATGGGGGCTAGATGAGGGTTAAACAGACAGGGTTGGTGGTTGAGCAACACAACTGATACGGGGCTAGATGAGGTTAAACAGACAGGGTTGGTGGTTGAGCAACACAACTGATACGGGGCTAGATGAGGGTAAACAGACAGGGTTGGTGGTTTAGCAACACAACTGATACGGGGCTAGATGAGGGTAAACAGACAGAGTTGGATGTTCCATGATACTTCATCCTAGTAGCAAGCACTTCAGGCCTGTTCATCTGTCTGTCAACCAACTAAGGTAGCTGAAATGACGAGCAACCAAGATCACACTTTTTTTTTTTAAATATTTTTTGTTAAACTAGGGTATAAGGCGATCTGTTGTCTGAAGACAACTGAAAGTAACACAGATTAGAGGCCTGACGAGAAGACTGCTCTGTGGTTTGGCCTGGTGGTGAGTGAACGTCACTGAGGCTAACGGTGTGCTTTTGGTTGACGCTGCAGATAGTCAGATCTCAACGTCGTGCTTCATCCCCATAACAACCAAGAAGGGTTGTGATAGGGTAACGTTTCCGGTCTGCTTAGACACCAATGAGATGGCAGCTGGGTCTGGTCTGATTAGTTAATTGACTGTAGAGGAACCAGGTACCAGCTGGGTCTGGTCTGATTAGTTCATTGACTGTAGAGGAACCAGGTACCAGCTGGGTCTGGTCTGTTTAGTTCACTTGCTGTGGATGAACCAGAAAGGAGCCAATGAAATGTCTTTCTCTCATCTGTCAACCAATAGGGTTGAGAACCTGGTTAGTAGATTCACAAAAGCAGAGAATCTGGACTCCTTCCATCAGGATTTTGATTATTATATTTTTTATTGCACCTTAATGTACAGTGATGTGATGATGAGTGGGCTGTGGGAGAGGCCTGTATCAGTCTAACCTCTCTCCTCTCCCATGTACAGTGATGTGATGATGAGTGGGCTGTGGGAGAGGCCTGTATCAGTCTAACCTCTCTCCTCTCCCATGTACAGTGATGTGATGATGAGTGGGCTGTGGGAGAGGCCTGTATCAGTCTAACCTCTCTCCTCTCCCATATGAGTGGGCTGTGGGAGAGGCCTGTATCAGTCTAACCTCTCTCCTCACTACTTCCTGTCCCATGTAGAGTGACGTTAATGAGGAACGTGTTGCGCGGGCTGTGGGTGAGGCCTGTATCCGTCTCCACCTGGCTGAAGAGCGGGTCTGTCGTCAAATCACAGAGCTGTTCAGAGATGACTTCATCAGGTAGGCTTGGGATTGGTCCTGATTATCTGATATCTTTTTAAAAATTAATAAATCATTTTTCCTGGTGTTCTATAAGTTTGCTGCAGTGCATGGTGGGACAGTGAGTGAATACACCTAGCCTCTGAAGAAATGCTGTCCTCCGCATTTATTTAGAGGTGATGTGCTCGCTGTACCTGGACCACATGCCTTTGTTTCCATGGAGACGGGCAGGTGTAAGTAATGGTTATGTCCTTCCTCCTGTTTTTCAGGGCCTTGCAACAGTCTCTGTTGTGGCCGTCTGAGGCCTGTGCCCTGCTGGTTGGGAGGTCATGCGGACGCTTCGATATCTATGCCCCCTGGAACGTAACCCTACCCCGGATCCCCAAACCCCCAGTCACCCCGCCCTCACCCCCCAAGCCTGGAGCACCACAGAGCAGGGTCCTCTTCCTCACAGACATACACTGGGATCAGGTTAGTCAAAATGTGGTAGGGCAGTTTCAGACCTTTCCTCGGAAGACGTTTCACTGTGGTTGTATTCCTGAACTAGCTCATCTAATTCATTAATATGTTGACCAGTTCTGTCGGGAGTGCCTCTGGGAGTGCCTCTGGGAGTGCCTCTGGGAGTGCCTCTGGGAGTGCCTCTGGGAGTGCCTCTGGGAGTGCCTCTGGGAGTGCCTCTGGGAGTGCCTCTGGGAGTGCCTCTGGGAGTGCCTCTGGGAGTGCCTCTGGGAGTGCCTCTGGGAGTGCCTCTGGGAGTGCCTCTGGGAGTGCCTCTGGGAGTGCCTCTGGGAGTGCCTCTGGGAGTGCCTCTGGGAGTGCCTCTGGGAGTGCCTCTGGGAGTGCCTCTGGGAGTGCCTCTGGGAGTGCCTCTGGGAGTGCCTCTGGGAGTGCCTCTGGGAGTGCCTCCTCACCTTGATCATTCCTTTTGATAAAGCAGTAGCTATACAATGATACAACATGTGCAGAAAACACAGGAATGCCAATGGCGGAGGTGGCGCTCTGTTTCATAGCCACATTTCTGTGAAGCTCATGTTAAGTGTTGTGGTTACAAGTTCACCTGTCTCACTTTATATATATATATATATAATCTTTATTTTGGGCTGCTGCTGAAGGCCACCAAGTGTTAACAGTCAGTATTTGGATAACGTGTGCAGTGCTTGATAGTGTATGATGATAAAGAGGTCTTTTTTTTTTTTTTCTGGGTGACCTGAACATTGACTGGTTAGTAAACTAGGTGTCCGAATGAAGAGAACTTCTAACGCTTGTAATATAACCCAGGTTTATCACTCAACCAGCTAGATTGAGTATCAATTAGGTTTGGATTTGTGACATCGCTTGTATTGATTATATCTTCACTAATTTACCAGAGCCTTTGCTACAAAGAAATATCCGTTCCCATTGGCTGTAGTGACCATAATTGTGGCAATGACGAGGCCAATGGTTTGAGCCTAAAGAGATCATACCAAATGTTTTCTCAGGACTCTGTTGTTTTAACATATCTGTTGTGTATAATGAGTAGAATCCAGATTCCCCACTGGAAGCTTTTGTAAAAGGATTCATGTCAGTTGTTGACAAGCCTTCCGCCTATCGGTTTAGAGATGAACTGTACGAGCCCTCTGGATTCATGTCAGTTGTTGACAAGCGTTCCTGCTCTGCTCCTGCTCCCCCTCCGCAGAGACGGACCCTCAGATGCAGGCACCATCAGCCCAGTTAAATAAAAACTATTTAAATGTCATTCAGCTGAGCCTCATAAGTAATACAACAACAGATCTTTTACTGGTGTGATCATGTAGTCTACCTCAATGCTGAAAGATTTAAAAATAAATATTTGAATGAATTTATTTTGAAATGGCCTGAACAACTATGCATTGGCAGCATAGCCCGTATGCAGTGATAATATATTGGGCCTCTAGCTTACTGTACAAACCTCATTGATCCACAACTGTTTTTAATTGGTTAATGTTGCATAGGCTTTTTTCAAAAATATATATATTTATATATTTTTTTAAACATCTGAGCAGTAGATCTCGGTTTGCATTTTGACTCTGATCTTGACTCGAAGGTTAGTGATCACTGTTCTAGAGTTTTTCCTACAATTGTGATCTAACGTAAAATGAGCCACTTCCAATGCAACATACCGAAACAACTACGTCTGCAAGAGATTTTGTTGTAGGCAGAACGCATCGCATTGCGTTGACACTCATGACTCAGCACGTACTCCACAGAGCTGCATTAGGCCTATATGCAAATATTCCTTTGCCATATATAGATCTGTGCCATCCACTTTGAACTGGACTGTGTTTACAACATGAGTGGTCGTGAGTAGATGCGCTTGTTTTGAGATCAAAGCGAGCGCTGCATATAGCCATCTGTACATTTGTTCATATTTGCTAGTGAGTTATTAGCCCAGTTATAGATCATTTGTAGTCGGCAATAGGGGAATGGTTGTTTCCTGCAAGAGAACAAAATATGTGCATTTCTAGACATCTTTGAAAAAACAAGTTGGGTAAATAGCTTTTATGTCTTAAAGGGGCAGTGTTGTATTTTGAGAGGGGCTTGAATAAGCGAAGTAGCCAATAGGCAGAAAGTAGCATTTGTCTGATTCTCTGTAATAATGGTATGGGGAATAATGCATTTTATTTAGTAAAGTGGTTTCTTGCATCAAACACATAATCAATCACCTTGTCTAAAGGACAAGAGGATTAACAGGTTGTCACACCCATCATTTTGTTACCCCCCCCCAAAACGTCTCCTGGAATGTAGGTCTACATTGAACACCACTCTGGCTGCTACTGTAGGCTGAATGATAGAACAGCTGTTTCCATGGTAAAATGTTATGGGATGCAGTTTCTCCATTGTTTGTGATGGTAGACCTCTCTGATAGACATGGCCTTTTTGACCACTCATTACAGAAATACTGTTAGCTTCACCTTCAGCTAACACACAATCGCTTCACACGTCATTCATTGTGGCCAAACATTATTCCTGTTCTATAATGTCTTGTTTTATATGGACCCCAGGAAGAGTAGCTGCTGCTTTTGCAACATTAAAATACAACTGTAATGTCAATCCGGGTGTTATTTGTGAACAGGACTATGCAGTGGGCAGCTCTGCTGACTGTAAGGACCCGCTGTGCTGTCGTAATGAGTCTGGATCTCCCAGCTGGAATCAGAGAGCCGCTGGGTTCTGGGGCTCCTACAGTAAATGTGACCTGCCCCTGAGAACTGTGGAGAACATGTTGGAGAACGCAGCGCGAACCGGACCGTGGGACTGGGTCTACTGGACAGGAGACATACCTGCTCATAACATCTGGTCTCAAACCAGGAAGCAGCAACTGTCTGAACTCACCGTAATCACCAGACTGATACACAGGTACACAATCTCTCTCTGTGTGTGTGTGTGTGTGTGTGTGTGTGTACACACAAGTTGAATGGTAAGTGACAACCTTATTTTACTCTCTGTAGACACCTAGGTAACTTGAAGGTGTACCCGGCGATCGGTAACCATGAGAGCACCCCGGTCAACAGTTTCCCCCCGCCGTTCGTCCATGGCAACCGGTCGTCACGCTGGCTCTATGACACCATGGCCGAGGAGTGGGCGCCATGGTTACCAGAACAGGCCCTGAAGACTCTTAGGTCTGATAATGATTTAACTAGAGAATCTTCTAGTTCACCATACTACTTAATTTAGAATTTTATTTTATTTAACCTTTATTTAACTAGACAAAAACATCGGAAACTGATCCCAGGTTGGTAGGTAGGATCCAGACAGTCCTCTGTGGTGGTGAGGTAGTGGTTGTATTCCCATGCTTAGTCGTTGCATGCGTCAACCAATGGTTGTGTGCGATGTCAATGACTGCATTTGGGCACTAGATTGATGTAGTTTGTTAAACACCTATCCAGGTATCAGGTTGTTGTATCCTATGACGAGGTTAGCCGATATGTTAAACTCTCATGATGTGGTTAGCTGATATGTGGGGAAAACTGTGGAAGACACATTGCAGTTGAATGCATATAGTTGTACAACTGACTAGATATCTCCTTCCCCCTCCCTGACTGCATTGCAGACGTATGCCAGATCTCACAATCCCTGGATCAGCTGAACGCACAATGTTCAGACCCCTACTCTTCCACATGTTACAGCCTTATTCTAAAATGAATTTCCCTCTCCTCTCTCCAGGCATGGTGGGTTCTACACGGTAGAGGTCCAGCCAGGTCTTCGAGTGGTGTCTCTGAACATGAACTTCTGTGCCAGGGAAAATTACTGGCTGATGGTCAACTCTACTGACCCTGCTAACCAGCTCCAGTGGCTGATCCACATACTACAGGCCAGTGAAGAGAAGGGAGAGAGGGTGAGGAGAGTGATAACCTACTCCACGGTCTGGTCAATATACTGCAGGCCAGTGAAGAGAAGGGAGAGCGAGTGAGGAGAGAGTGATAACCCACTCCACTGTCTGGTCAATATACTGCAGACCAGTGAGGAGAGAGTGATAACCCACTCCACTGTCTGGTCAATATACTGCAGGCTACAGACGGAGGGAGTGAGGGATGAGAAGAGGGGTGTAACTAACCTGTAACCATTGGATCTTCCTCTCTCATGGCTGTCTCACTGTCCCCCTCCCCCTTGTCTCTGTCTCAGGTCCACATCATCGGTCACATCCCCCCTGGTCTCTGTTTGAGCAGCTGGAGTTGGAACTACTACCACATCATCAACCGGTAGGAAGAGGTGGTCAGGGATGCAAAATTTGCCATTTTAAATCCAATATAGGGGACCTAAGTGATTCGTGTAGATCCCGATGGGACGTTTTGGGGGGTCTTTGAATCACTATTGGCTGTCAGTTAATGAGTGAAGTGCGTTTGGACCAATCCCGGCTGTTTCCAAGGCTCAGCCAGTCGTTCACATGACAACAGAACGCAGCCGCCCGACTGAAGAGAGTAGAGACTTGTCCGTTACAGCAGCGCGTCTCCCTAAACGGTAACGGGTAGGAGAGACCGGGGTGAGGTAACTGTAGGAGAGACCGGGGTGAGGTAACTGTAGGAGAGACCGGGGTGAGGTAACTGTAGGAGAGACCGGGGTGAGGTAACTGTAGGAGAGACCGGGGTGAGGTAACTGTAGGAGAGACCGGGGTGAGGTAACTGTAGGAGAGACCGGGGTGAGGTAACTGTAGGAGAGACCGGGGTGAGGTGTCATAAATAGCGCTGTGCTTGCGAAAAGCTGCTGGCAAACGTAGGAAAGTGCTGTATGAATGAATGCTCACGAGCCTGCTGCTGCCTACCCCCGCTCAGTCAGACTGCTCTATCAAAAGACAGACTTAATTATAATATAATAAACACACAGAAATACGTGACTTTGGTCACTAATGTGGTCAAATCCAGAAACTATCATTTCGAAATCAAAACATTTATTCTTTCAGTGAAATATGGAACTGTTCTTGGTCTTCACAACGAGCCAGACGGCCCAAACTGCTGCATACACCCCGACTCTGCTTGCACTGAACGCAAGAGAAGTGACACAATTTCCCTAGTTAATATTGCCTGCTAACATGAATTTATTAATCTAAATATGCAGGTTAAAAAATATATACGTGTGTATTGATTTTAAGAAAGGTGTTTATGGTTTGGTGCAACGACAGCGCTTTCTTTGCGAATGCGTTTGTTAAATCACCCGTTTGGCGAAGTAGTGATAATTATAAATTAACAGGCACCGCATTGATTATTTGCAACACAGGACAAGCCAGTTAACTACACATGGTTGATATTACTAGTTTAACTAGTGATTATGTTAACATAAGTTTAATGCTAGCTAGCAACTTACCTTGGCTCCTTGCTGCACTCGCATAACAGGTGGTCAGCCTGCCACTCAGTCTCCTCAAGGAGTGCAATGGAATCGGCATCCAAAAATGCTCATTAACGATTTGTAATGAACTTAAAATCAGCCCTAATTAATCAGTCATGTCGATAACATTGCCTTGCTTTCTTTACATTTTTTTTTAGCTGTGATTTAGGTTCACATTAACCGCTTATTTGACAGACTGATCATGTAGATTATAGTATTTTTGTTTTACTTAGTTAAACCCTGTGTTTCCCCCTAGCAGGGACTCGTTTTGCGTGTTTCAAAAAGTATCACCATTTTGGCCCCTCACCAGTTGGCATCACTGTCTGCGTGTGTTCATGTAACTGTCCTCCTATCCTTGGTAGCCACTGCATGCAGAGGCACCGCCATGGGTGGGCCTGGGAGGGCATAGGCCCATCTACTTTGAAGCCAATCAGAATGAGTTTTTTTTCCCCACAAAAGGACTTTCTATTACATACAGAAATATTCCTCGGTTTCATCAGCTGTCAGGGTGGCTGGTCTCAGACGATCCCACATGTGAAGAAGCTGGACGTGGAGGTCCTAGGTTGGCATGGTTGTGAGGCCGGTTGGATGTCCTGCAAAAATCTCTAAAATGACCTATGTTCAAAATTCTGGAAACAGCTCTGGTGGACATTCCTTCAGTCGGCATGCCAATTGCAAGCTCCCTCAAAAACTTGACACATCTGTGGCATTGTGTTGTGACAAAACTGCACATTTTAGTGGCTTTTTATTGTCCCCAGCACAAAGTGCACCTGTGTAATGATCATGCTGTTTAATCATATTGATATGCCACACCTGTCAGGTGGATGGATTATCTTAGTAAATGGAGAAATGCTCACTAACAGGGATGGGAACAAATTTGTGCAGTAAATGAGAAGCTTGTTGTACGTCTGATCTTATTTTGTCTCAGAAAACATGGGACCAACACTTAACATGTGTTTTAAAAAACTATATTTTTGTTCAATGTGTTCCAGCCTGGGGTTATATAATCTACTATTGTGTTGAGAGAGATTATATATATAAAAAAAAAATTTGGTACCAGTCTGGGATTTTTTTATATATATGTGGACTCCAGACCACATTCAGTTCTGTCACTGGTTCCTGAGAACACCAACTAACCAGCAAGCCCTTGACTAGATTAACCCCAGTGAGCTAGTTCAGGGCTTCAACAAAATAGTGAAGTCTTTTCCTGAGGGAGAGGTTTATGAACTAGTTCTTTCTGACTGTAGTTCTGGATCAGATTTATTCTGCTGTGGGTGGTTTTAATGTGTATCCGTCTGTGTCTAGGTATGAGGGTACGATCACGGGTCAGTTCTTCGGCCACACGCACATGGATGAGTTTCAGATGTTTTATGATGAGGCGACGATGACTAGGGCTGTGGGCGTGGCCTTCATCGCTCCCTCCATCACCACCTATGTCAACCTCAACCCAGGTACATCCGCGCGCACACACACACACACCACAACCCGGGTCAGACTCTATAGCCACCGATAGCCAGACCCCTGCCCTAACGTCCCCTCACCCACACTTGAATTTGTTGCCTCTCAATCAGAATGTATGGTCTCTTCTACTCTGTCACGAGCGAGGACAAGATCTCAAACTGTTGTATAGTCATGTACTAGAGACAGAACAAATCATAGAGCTTCTCTAAATGTTGTCTCCGGTTGCCAGGTTACCGGGTCTACCTGGTCGACGGTAACTACAAGGGCAGTTCCCGGTTTGTTCTGGACCACGAGACTTATATCTTAAACCTTACAGAGGCTAACCGACAGCCTGAAGGGGGGGTCTCCTCCCTGCTCCCCACCACCTCACAACACGCCATCTTCCACCCTGACCCAAACCCCAAATGGACCCTCCTCTACCGTGCTTCCGACGCCTACGGCGTCTCATCCCTGTTCCCGTCGGACTGGGACGGGCTGATCAGGACCTTCCTCCAGGACGACCGTGTGTTTCAGCGGTTCTGGTACCTCAGACATAAAGGCCATGTGTCAGAGCCCTGTATAGACGCCTGCAAGACAACCGTTGTCTGTTTCCTACGTTCAGGCAGATATGACGAGCTGGAGCAGTGTGACCTGTTGGAGTTCGGTGGAGATATGGTTTCAGCTGTTAGGAAGACACTATGTTGAATAGAGATTGGGGGGGGTCAAGACATTGAATGTGATTCTGGGTAAGTGAAATGTCATGGAACACAGGTTGAACCAAAAGAACCAGACCATCAACCAGTCTGTCCAATCAGTATCTGTGTTGTCAGAGGACATTTACTGCTAGTGAATGTCAAAATAATGGGAAGGGGGGAAATGTTGTTTTTACAAAGACAGAACGTTGAGTACTGAAGTGTTCATAGTGAAGTCTCCAAAGGGTTGCATTGATAGTGTTACTGCATTAATTTAGCCTAATAGTTTTCATCACGTTGCGACAGAGTTGAAGGTGTCGCTTGCTCAGCCCGGGCGTTTTCGGAATGACCGGCTCAGCCCGGGCGTTTCGGAATGACCGGCTCGGCCCGGGCGTTTTGAATGACCGGCTCGGCCGGGCGTTTTGAATGACCGGCTCGGCCCGGGCGTTTTGAATGACCGCTCGGCCGGGCGTTTCGGAATGACCGGCTCGGCCCGGGCGTTTTCTGAATGACCGGCTCGGCCCGGGCGCGGAATGACCGGCTCGGCCCGGGCGTTTTGAATGACCGGCTCGGCCCGGGCGCTGAATGACCGGCTCGGCCCGGGCGCGGAATGACCGGCTCGGCCCGGGCGTTTTGAATGACCGCTCGGCCCGGGCGTTTTGAATGACCGGCTCGGCCGGGCGTTTTGGAATGACCGGCCGGCCCGGGCGCTGGAATGACCGGCTCAGCCCGGGGCGTTTTCGGAATGACCGGCTCAGCCCGGGGCGTTTTCGGAATGACCGAAGGGGGGAGAGCAGCAGCTGGTGTTGAAATCAAGTCAGTATTTTGGTGTGAAGTTTTCCCCAGAATGAGATTGATTCGACTTCAGTCGTTGCCTGTTGCATCCACATTAATCTAGTTGCTTAGCGAGGTGGCAACCAGTTTACATTGATGAACTGGTTACTTAGATCAAGGCCAGGATTCAATCCATTCTTGGCTATGTGCCATTTAAAAAATAAAAAAAATAAAGGTAATTTTCTGATTTTTGAGCTGAGAAAGAGTTTTATGGTCAATGCTGTCTCTCTCTCTGAAGACGGGAACACTGCTGTTTTTCTGAGAAGGTGCATAACTGACTGATCAGAATCTCGGATCTTAATTTTCTGGTTTTGTCAAAGCTGTTTTAAGAACTCACCTTGGTGTCCAGATTTTATTATTGTACCATTTTCAGCTCTCGATTGGTCTTCAGTTGTTTGCACATGTTATGATATTTAATATACTGGTGACTCTCAGTCTACCAATACCTTCCACTCTCATTCAGCACTTTAATTTCTGGTGTGGATTGTCCTGTGTGTAACATGTCTGTAATTATTAAAAAAGATGAACATTTTTGTGAATAAAGATGCATTTTGAGATTTACTTAATTCGTTGCCCTTTCTGGTCCAGTGAGTGGAAAGAAGTGGAGGGCGCTCAACTGATGTGAATCGAGGTGCATTTTAAAAGAGATTATCATTGAAAAGGTGCAAAGCTTACCATTGTTTTTATTGATACAACTATTATGGTTGACGTTTCAGCCTTAATCAGAACTTGTGAGTCAAAGTGGCTAGTTCATATCGGTCTCGACGCTGAGAGATGTATGCCTAAAGGCCGGGACCGGAGAGAAACCGCTGTCCTGTGGAGTTCACAAAGCATGTTGCATGGTCAAGCAAGGTAATGTTTCAGACTACCAGAAAAGAACAAAGTAGCAAAGAGAACCGGAGCTGCCTCTGTTCCAGCACCATTTTAACTTCATTAGACTGACCCTAACTAAAACACACAAAACAATTCAGTCCACTCAACATGAGCTAAATATTGTATTGATTTGTGTAAAATAATAATTGGCTCAAGCCAATGCCATGGTGACACTCATATAGTACAAGCTTTTTATGTCCTAGGCTACCTGGCTAAAATGCTTGCTCGCTAGCCTAACTTTAATGGGCAACAATACGCCAGGCCGGCTAATTAACATCTAGCTACATATTGACCTTCCATCCTCTCAGGCCAGTAGCACAACAATGTATGAATTAATGGCTGGATCATAATCATTGGCCAGTACGGAGAATTAAGGAAAACCACAAGTCCAAATCCCTATCTCCATCCATGGCTAATTTAGGAAAGGGATGAATTTTAGCTAACAAGATGAAACAATTCAGTTTTTAAATTTTTTTTCAGTCAGTAATGTTTGGTTTCTGAGGCGATTAGTCTGAAGCCAAATCTAAACTGGCTTCCTTTTCATTTTTGTGAGTGCCAGGACCATCCACAGCTGAGTTCACTCAGCTTAACTCTTGTTAAAATAAAAATGTGAGGCCAGATGCTTGCTTCCCTTGCATTCAATTCTATGGGGGACGGCATCAGATACACAGACTGAGACAGAGGTGCTGTTGTGTTCTCTACATAGATGGTTGGTCCTACGGTAGCACGTCCGGTGAACAGGTCAGGATTCCAAAGCCGCAGGCAGAACAGTTGAAACTGGAGCAGCAGCACGGCCAGGTGGACTGGGGACAGCAAGGAGGAGTCATGCCAGGTAGTCCTGAGGCATGGTCCTACGGCTCAGGTCCTCCGAGAGAGAGTATACTTAAATTCACACAGGACACCGGAGAAGTACTCCAGATAACAAACTGACCCTAGCCCCCCCCCCCCTGACACAAACTACGGGAGGGGTCAGGAGACACTGTGGCCCCATCCGATGATACCCCCAGACAGGGCCAAACAGGAAGGATATAACCCCACCCACTTTGCCAAAGCACAGCCCCCACACCACTAGAGGGATATCTTCAACCACCAACTTACCATCCTGAGACAAGGCCGAGTATAGCCCACAAAGATCTCCGCCACGGCACAACCCAAGGGGGGGTGCCAACCCAGACAGGAAGATCACATCAGTGACTACCCACTCAAGTGACGCACCCCTCCTAGGGACAGCATGAAAGAGCACCAGTAAGCAAGTGACTCAGCCCCTGTAATAGGGTTAGAGGCAGAGAATCCCAGTGGAGAGAGGGGAACCGGCCAGGCAGAGACAGCAAGGGCGGTTCGTTGCTCCAGAGCCTTTCCGTTCACCTACTCCTGGCCCAGACTACACTCAATCATATGACCCACTGAAGAGATGAGGTTAAAGGTTGAGACAGAGTTTGCGTCTCTGACATGGGTAGGCAGACCATTCCATAAAAATGGAGCTCTATAGGAGAAAGCCCTGCCTCAAGCTGTTTGCTTAGAAATTCTAGGTACAATTAGGAGGCCTGCGTCTTGTGACCGTAGCGTACGTGTAGGTATGTACGGCAGGACCAAATCAGAGAGATAGGTAGGAGCAAGCCCATGTAATGCTTTGTAGGTTAGCAGTAAAACCTTGAAATCAGTCCTTGCCTTGACAGGAAGTCAGTGTAGGGAGGCTAGCACTGGAGTAATATGATCAAATTTTTTGGTTCTAGTCAGGATTCTAGCAGCTGTATTTAGCACTAACTGAAGTTTATTTAGTGCTTTATCCGGGTAGCCGGAAAGTAGAGCATTGCAGTAGTCTAATCTAGAAGTGACAAAAGCATGGATTAATTTTTCTGCATCATTTTTGGACAGAAAGTTTCTGATTTTTGCAATGTTACATAGATGGAAAAAAAAATGTCCTTGAAACAGTCTTATGTTCGTCAAAAGAGAGATCAGGGTCCAGAGTAACGCCGAGGTCCTTCACAGTTTTATTTGAGACGACCGTACAACCATTAAGAGTAATTGTCAGATTCAACAGAAGATCTCTTTGCTTCTTGGGACTAGAACAAGCATCTCTATTTTGTCCGAGTTTAAAAGTAGAAGGTTTGCAGCCATCCACTTCCTTATGTCTGAAACACAGGCTTCCAGCGAGGGCAATTTTGGGGCTTCACCATGTTTCATTGAAATGTACAGCTGTGTGTCATCCGCATAGCAGTGAAAGTTAACATTATGTTTTCAAATGACATCCCCAAGAGGTAAAATATATAGTGAAAACAATAGTGGTCCTAAAACGGAACCTTGAGGAACACCGAAATTTACAGTTGATTTGTCAGAGGACAAACCATTCACAGAGACAAACTGATATCTTTCCGACAGATAAGATCTAAACCAGGCCAGAACTTGTCCGTGTAGACCAATTTGGGTTTCCAATCTCTCCAAAAGAATGTGGTGATCGATGGTATCAAAAGCAGCACTAAGGTTTAGGAGCGCGAGGACAGATGCAGAGATCCGGTCTGACGGCATTAAAAGGACATTTACCACCTTCACAAGTGCAGTCTCAGTGCTATGATGGGGTCTAAAACCAGACTGAAGCATTTCGTATACATTGTTTGTCTTCAGGAAGGCAGTGAGTTGCTGCGCAACAGCCTTTTCTAAACATTTTCAGAGGAATGGAAGATTCGATATGGGCCGATAGTTTTTTATATTTTCTGGGTCAAGGTTTGGCTTTTTCAAGAGAGGCTTTATTACTGCCACTTTTAGTGAGTTTGGTACACATCTGGTGGATAGAGAGCTGTTTATTATGTTCAACATAGGAGGGCCAAGCACAGGAAGCAGCTCTTTCAGTAGTTTAGTTGGATTAGGGTCCAGTATGCAGCTTGACGGTTTAGAGGCCATGATTATTTTCATCATTGTGTCAAGAGAGATATAGTACTAAAACACTTGAGTGTCTCTCTTGATCCTAGGTCCTGGCAGAGTTGTGCAGACTCAGGACAACTGAGCTTTGAAGGAATACGCAGATTTAAAAGAGGAGTCCGTAATTTGCTTTCTAATAATCATGATCTTTTCCTCAAAGAAGTTCATGAATGTATTACTGCTGAAGTGAAAGCCATCCTCTCTTGGGGAATGCTGCTTTTTAGTTAGCTTTGCGACAGTATCAAAAATCAATTTGTCTCGTCACTTTACTCCTTCCTACAGTATACTGCTGCTACTGTCTATTATCTATCCTTTACCCCTACCTACAGTATACTACTGCTACTGTCTATTATCTATCCTTTACCCCTACCTACAGTATACTGCTGCTACTGTCTATTATCTATCCTTTACCCCTACCTACAGTATACTACTGCTACTGTCTATTATCTATCCTTTACCCCTACCTACAGTATACTGCTGTTACTGTCTATTATCTATCCTTTACCCCTACCTACAGTATACTACTGCTACTGTCTATTATCTATCCTTTACCCCTACCTACAGTACACTGCTGTTACCCCTACCTACAGTATACTGCTGTTACTGTCTATTATCTATCCTTTACCCCTACCTACAGTATACTGCTGTTACTGTCTATTATCTATCCTTTACCCCTACCTACAGTATACTGCTGTTACTGTCTATTATCTATCCTTTACCCCTACCTACAGTATACTGCTGTTACTGTCTATTATCTATCCTTTACCCCTACCTACAGCGTACTGCTGCTACTGTCTATTATCTATCCTTTACCCCTACCTACAGCGTACTGCTGCTACTGTCTATTATCTATCCTTTACCCCTACCTACAGTATACTGCTGTTACTGTCTATTATCTATCCTTTACCCCTACCTACAGTATACTGCTGTTACTGTCTATTATCTATCCTTTACCCCTACCTACAGTATACTGCTGTTACTGTCTATTATCTATCCTTTACCCCTACCTACAGTATACTGCTGTTACTGTCTATTATCTATCCTTTACCCCTACCTACAGTATACTGCTGTTACTGTCTATTATCTATCCTTTACCCCTACCTACAGTATACTGCTGCTACTGTCTATTATCTATCCTTTACCCCTACCTACAGTATACTGCTGTTACCCCTACCTACAGTATACTGCTGTTACTGTCTATTATCTATCCTTTACCCCTACCTACAGTACAATGCTGTTACCCCTACCTACAGTATACTGCTGTTACTGTCTATTATCTATCCTTTACCCCTACCTACAGTACAATGCTGTTACCCCTACCTACAGTATACTGCTGTTACTGTCTATTATCTATCCTTTACCCCTACCTACAGTATACTGCTGCTACTGTCTATTATCTATCCTTTACCTCTACCTACAGTATACTGCCGTTACTGTCTATTATCTATCCTTTACCCCTACCTACAGTATACTGCTGTTACTGTCTATTATCTATCCTTTACCCCTACCTACAGTATACTGCTGTTACTGTCTATTATCTATCCTTTACCCCTACCTGCTGTTACTGTCTATTATCTATCCTTTACCCCTACCTACAGTATACTGCTGTTACTGTCTATTATCTATCCTTTACCCCTACCTACAGTATACTGATGTTACTGTCTATTATCTATCCTTTACCCCTGCCTACAGTATACTGATGTTACTGTCTATTATCTATCCTTTACCCCTACCTACAGTATACTGCTGTTACTGTCTATTATCTATCCTTTACCCCTACCTACAGTATACTGCTGTTACTGTCTATTATCTATCCTTTACCCCTACCTACAGTATACTGCTGTTACTGTCTATTATCTATCCTTTACCCCTACCTACAGTATACTGCTGCTACTGTCTATTATCTATCCTTTACCCCTACCTACAGTATACTGCTACTACTGTCTATTATCTATCCTTTATCCGTCTCTGACCTGTAGAATCAGACAGCTAACACGTCTCTGACCTGTAGAATCAGACAGCTAACACGTCTCTGACCTGTAGAATCAGACAGCTAACACAACACGTCTCTGACCTGTAGAATCAGACACAACACGTCTACTGACCTGTAGAACAGACACAACACGTCTCTGACCTGTAGAATCAGACACAACACGTCTCTGACCTGTAGAATCAGACACAACACGTCTCTGACCTGTAGAATCAGACACAACACGTCTCTGACCTGTAGAATCAGACACAACACGTCTCTGACCTGTAGAATCAGACACAACACGTCTCTGACCTGTAGAATCAGACACAACACGTCTCTGACCTGTAGAATCAGACAGCCAACACGTCTCTGACCTGTAGAATCAGACAGCTAACACAACACGCCTCTGACCTGTAGAATCAGACAGCTAACACAACACGCCTCTGACCTGTAGAATCAGACAGCTAACACAACACGTCTCTGACCTGTAGAATCAGACAGCTAACACAACACGTCTCTGACCTGTAGAATCAGACACAACACGTCTCTCTGACCTGTAGAATCAGACACAACACGTCTCTCTGACCTGTAGAATCAGACACAACACGTCTCTGACCTGTAGAATCAGACACAACACGTCTCTGACCTGTAGAATCAGACACAACACGTCTCTGACCTGTAGAATCAGACACAACACGTCTCTGACCTGTAGAATCAGACACAACACGTCTCTCTGACCTGTAGAATCAGACAGTTAACACAACACGTCTCTCTGACCTGTAGAATCAGACACAACACGTCTCTGACCTGTAGAATCAGACACAACACGTCTCTGACCTGTAGAATCAGACACAACACGTCTCTGACCTGTAGAATCAGACACAACACGTCTCTGACCTGTAGAATCAGACACAACACGTCTCTGACCTGTAGAATCAGACACAACACGTCTCTGACCTGTAGAATCAGACACAACACGTCTCTGACCTGTAGAATCAGACACAACACGTCTCTCTGACCTGTAGAATCAGACACAACACGTCTCTGACCTGTAGAATCAGACACAACACGTCTCTGACCTGTAGAATCAGACACAACACGTCTCTGACCTGTAGAATCAGACACAACACGTCTCTGACCTGTAGAATCAGACACAACACGTCTCTGACCTGTAGAATCAGACACAACACGTCTCTGACCTGTAGAATCAGACACAACACGTCTCTGACCTGTAGAATCAGACACAACACGTCTCTGACCTGTAGAATCAGACACAACACGTCTCTGACCTGTAGAATCAGACACAACACGTCTCTGACCTGTAGAATCAGACACAACACGTCTCTGACCTGTAGAATCAGACACAACACGTCTCTGACCTGTAGAATCAGACAACACGTCTCTGACCTGTAGAATCAGACACAACACGTCTCTGACCTGTAGAATCAGACACAACACGTCTCTCTGACCTGTAGAATCAGACACAACACGTCTCTGACCTGTAGAATCAGACACAACACGTCTCTCTGACCTGTAGAATCAGACACAACACGTCTCTCTGACCTGTAGAATCAGACACAACACGTCTCTGACCTGTAGAATCAGACACAACACGTCTCTGACCTGTAGAATCAGACACAACACGTCTCTCTGACCTGTAGAATCAGACACAACACGTCTCTGACCTGTAGAATCAGACACAACACGTCTCTCTGACCCTTAGAATCAGACACAACACGTCTCTGACCTGTAGAATCAGACACAACACGTCTCTCTGACCCTTAGAATCAGACACAACACGTCTCTGACCTGTAGAATCAGGAATCACGTCAGTTCTATTCATGGCTTTTCTATCTGTAATGTCCGGCAACGGTTGTAACCGTGGCTACACCCGGCTAAACCCTGCCTAAACCCGGGATAAACCCTGGCTAAACCCGGGATAAACCCTGCCTAAACCCAGCTATACCCTGGCTAAACCCTGCCTAAACCCGGTGGTGACGTCATCATTCGTCGCCCTCGTCACAAAACACACTTCCTTCCCGTCTGATAAGTTGTCTTGGGAATGCATTTACAAACAGAACCCTTCAACCGAAGAATCGGACTTTTTGAAAGTTGTGATACGGGTATATATATATATATATATATAGTTCTAGTTGTATAGTCATTATTGATCATCAAGTCTTTATATTACAGACAGGATAACATGTACAATTCATTTCCTGTTGAGACTGGACATGAACAGTAAACTTAAAATAAGATACAAAAATCAGTAATCATCTGATGTTTTGGTTAAATGGGTTTCCACTGTCATTACAGTCATACAAGACTGCATTAAAGTTAGGCCTAGATTCATTACAGTCATACAAGACTGCATTAAAGTTAGGCCTAGATTCATTACAGTCATACAAGACTGCATTAAAGTTAGGCCTAGATTCATTACAGTCATACAAGACTGCATTAAAGTTAGGCCTAGATTCAATCTGGAGCCGTGGAAGACAGTGGTTAGAACCAGATTGACATTTCCCATTGAGCTGACCTACGCTGCGTTTATCGTGAATGTGGTCTCTGTGAACACCTTTAGAAACGTGCGTAGCCGACAATGTGAAATCAGATTGAATCTGGCCCTTAAAAATCCCGTGTCATTTACAGTATGTACCAGTATAATTTGAGTAAAATCTGAAGAAAAAAAAAAAAAACATGACACGTGGAAATATGTTTGTTTATTTATTTTAAGCTGGAACGCTGATATTTTAGTGAAACAGAACCCCAGTCTTCCTCACCTACAGCCCATTCACTATCCAGAGGGCTCTACTGCAATGCAGGACCAACAAGTTAGCCAGCTAAATAAACAAGAAATATCTATTGATTTTCTGATTCATTAAGAAGGTTAAACTCAGAAATGTGTTTTTGGTTGTTAAGTCAATTAGACCATGCCTATTTCAAGTTTATCCTTATATATATATATATATTTTATTTTTTTTCAGAATATTTAAAGTTTAGTTTGCTAATTTATAGATCTGGCTCTTTAGTATACCCCTTTGTATTGACAGGATAATATTAGCATAGAATATTCAAAGTTACATTTATAAGCCTGGTTTCAGATTATCCTAGACCTGGACAACAACAACAACAAACAGCGGTTTAGTCCAGGACTATACTTAATCTATGTCCGGGAAACTGGCCCATAAATCTTCCACGGTTCTCCACAACAATCATCTGTAAGGTTGTAGTATTGAACATCCCAATCATCCCTTTTTGTTTGTTAACATAAATGTAGAAAAACAATATATAATACACACAAAACAAATCCACAGATTTGACCACAGAGGACTAATGATAAACTTAAGGTCTAATGGCTCAGTGCAAAACAGACACCAGGGACTCTGTCCCAATAATAATCACCTTTCTCCTAAATAAAAGGTGTACACACCTTCGCTGCTTCCCCAAGTTGGATTGGTGGGTGTTTCTACCATATTTCTTATCAAATGATTAAGTGAACAAGTGCACACACTAGGAGAAAGGATAGAGGATTGGGACACAGCCAGTCATTTCTGGTAGTGGAGTGTCTTTGGCTTTGTTCAGGAGGTGTAGGCCCTTTGGTCTGACAGGACTATCATGGGTCAGAGGTCAGAGAAGGCATGAATCTCAAAATGGTACCCTAATCTCTATACAGCACTTTAGTTATATACAGGCCCCATGGGGGCTCTGGTCTGACCGTGCACTATACAGAGTGCTGTTTGGCACACAGACAGGTTTGTTATCAGGGGTAAGGGCTCAGAGTTGGACAGGGGTTAAAAGGTCAGAGGTCATGGTTCAGAGAAAGACAGGGTGACTCCAAAGGCCTCCTTGTAGAGATCCCAGGTCTTGGCTTTGTGGGGGTTGTCCAATTCTTCTCTAGACAGAACCAGTCTGGGAGGGGGGGAGAATAGAGGAGAGAGAACAAAGCATAAACCACAGGGTTTTAAAGACATGTCGCTGGCGTATTAGCAGCCATACCTGTTGTTCTCTATGGAGGAGGAGGTATTGAACCAGAGGAGGAGGAGGTATTGAACCAGAGGAGGAGGAGGTATTGAACCAGAGGAGGAGGAGGTATTGAACCAGAGGAGGAGGAGGTATTGAACCAGAGGAGGAGGAGGTATTGAACCAGAGGAGGAGGAGGTATTGAACCAGAGGAGGAAGAGGTATTGAACCAGAGGAGGAGGAGGTATTGAACCAGAGGAGGAGGTATTGAACCAGAGGAGGAGGAGGTATTGAACCAAAGGAGGAGGAGGTATTGAACCAGAGGAGGAGGAGGTATTGAACCAGAGGAGGAGGAGGTATTGAACCAGAGGAGGAGGTATTGAACCAGAGGAGGAGGTATTGAACCAGAGGAGGAGGTATTGAACCAGAGGAGGAGGAGGAGGTATTGAACCAGAGGAGGTATTGAACCAGAGGAGGTATTGAACCAGAGGAGGAGGAGGTATTGAACCAGAGGAGGTATTGAACCATAGAGGAGGAGGAGAAGGAGGTATTGAACCATAGAGGAGGAGGTATTGAACCAGAGGAGGAGGTATTGAACCATACCTGTTGTTCTCTATAAAGGAGGTGTTGAACCAGAAATAGAAAGGACAGTCTTCATATCCTTTAGGGAGACCCTGGAGAGGAAGATACAGGAAGCGTTATTAGAAGATAATATACACACCAGAGGGC
Source organism: Oncorhynchus tshawytscha (assembly GCF_018296145.1). Classification (NCBI taxonomy): domain Eukaryota; kingdom Metazoa; phylum Chordata; class Actinopteri; order Salmoniformes; family Salmonidae; genus Oncorhynchus; species Oncorhynchus tshawytscha. The sequence continues at coordinate 49,471,003 of NC_056461.1, read as the reverse complement.
TATGAGAGTGAATCTCTGTGTTACATTTGAAATATGTTCCTTAACACCAGCTTCAAATGGCTTTTAAAATGTTCTCCTTAAATAATGGCTTCCATTAGTTCTGTGACGTTTAAAGTCTTCCCCCAAATACAAGCTCCAGTTAGTTGTGTCACGTCTAAATTCTTCCCCCATCCACAGGTACTCACAGCAGAGGACTCAAACATGACCTTAACGTCACCGTTGACAACAGGCCCCTCCTGCAGGCTGATCACCACCGAGTTGGTACCAGCATCAGGAAACACCTGGGACAGATCAATACATCATTTAATACATGTGGAAAACACCTGGGACAGATCAATATATCAATCAATCAAGTGTGTGCGCCTCACCGTGCAGTTCTCTTGTTTGGCACAGACACACAGGAACACCAGCTTCTTCCTGACAATGATCTTCACCTTCAAGTCACTACCATTCCCTTTACCCACACCTAGAACACAGGGGGGGGGGGGTTCTCACTCAACAAGCTGTCCTTCTAATAGGGTAAATAATAGCTTGTGAAAATAGCACAAGTCCTGCCACCAAACGTTATTACAGTGGCCTTTAAAAAAAGTCAGTGAAATTATAACTATTTGGAAAATGGCATAAAGACAACATGGCTGTCAATGGCAGCCTGAAGTGTGGTCTCATCGACCTGCTGTTTGCATTGCAATAAAGTTGTTTATCAATTACACCATTGCCAGAATGCGAAGGACAATAATCAGGTTAAGATGCTGCAACATCAATCAACGGTCACACTAGTGCAGAATCAAATGTATTTATATAGCCCTTCGTACATCAGCTGATATCTCAAAGTGCTGTACAGAAACCCAGCCTAAAACCCCAAACAGCAAGCAATGCAGGTGTAGAAGCACGGTGGCTAGGAAAAACTCCCTAGAAAGGCCAAAACCTAGGAAGAAACCTAGAGAGGAACCAGGCTATGTGGGGTGGCCAGTCCTCTTCTGGCTGTGCCGGGTGGAGATTATAACAGAACATGGCCAAGATGTTCAAATGTTCATAAATGACCAGCATGGTCCAATAATAATAATCACAGTGGTTGTAGATGGTGCAACAGGTCAGCACCTCAGGAGTAAATGTCAGTTGGCTTTTCATAGCCGATCATTAAGAGTATCTCTACCGCTCCTGCTGGCTCTAGAGAGTTGAAAACAGCAGGTCTGGGACAGGTAGCACGTCCGGTGAACAGGTCAGGATTCCATAGCCGCAGGCAGAACAGTTGAAACTGGAGCAGCAGCACGGCCATGTGGACTGGGGACAGCAAGGAGTCATCATGCCATATTGTGTTGTCTACAATGTTGTTGATCCATCCTTGGGAGAAAACTATCACAGCTATTAAACTCTAACTGGTTTAAAGTCACCATTGGCCTCATGGTGAAATCCCTGAGTGGTTTCCTTCCTCTCCAGCAACTGAGTTAGGAAGGATGCCTGTATCTTTGTAGTGACTGGGTGTATTGATACACCATCCAAAGTGTAATGAATAACTACACCATGCTCAAAGGGGTATTCAATATCTGCTTAAAAAAAAATATATATATATATTTTTTTTTTACCCATCTACCAATGGTCCCATGTTACTCAGTTGGTAGAGGCCCTTGTAACATCCGGGTTGTGGATTCAATTCCCATGGGGGAACAGTATGAAAGTGTAAGTGGCTCTGAATAAGAGTCTGTTAAATGACTCACTACTGTAGTGACTCTGGATAAGAGAGTCTGTTAAATGACTCACTGCTGTAGTGACTCTGGATAAGAGAGTCTGTTAAATGACTCACTACTGTAGGGTCTGGATCAGAGAGTCTTCTAAATGACTCACTGCTGTAGTGGTGCTGGATAAGAGAGTCTTCTAAATGACTCACTACTGTAGTGGTGCTGGATCAGAGAGTCTGTTAAATGACTCACTGCTGTAGTGACTCTGGATAAAAGAGTCTGTTAAATGACTCACTACTGTAAGAGTAAAAGACACAAATGTAAATGCAATAGGTTTCCTTCTTTGTGAGACATTGGAAAACATCCCTGGTCTTTGTGGTTGAATCTGTGCTTGAAAGTCACTGCTCGACTGAGGGACCTTACAGATAATTGTCTGTGTGGAACAGAAATTAGGTAAATCAACACCCTTTAAAATATTTTCTCTGTGACTCTAGTGTCACTGTAGATAACCTCCCAAGAAATGCCACCAATGCTTCAAAAAGACCCTATGGGACATGCAAAATATTATTTCCCTCCTTTAGAAATGTATACTAGCAAGTGGATAGCAGCGCCATCTGCTGACCATTAAGGGAATGGCGTTCTCAGCTGGTGGGACAAAATGTATGTTAATATGCATTGCCCAATCAAAACAGTGTATTCTCTCTTTTCAGAGGACAACAATGGGCTTATGTGTTATCCTCAATTATGTTTCATGTGCCGTATGTAATGTCTCTGGGTGGAGCCGTTTTTAATCACATAATCAAACCTACTATGGAGTGGACGTTATTATAGTGGACAGATATTCAATCAAACCTGCTATGGAGTGGACGTTATTATAATGGACAGATATTCAATCAAACCTGCTATGGAGTGGACGTTATTATAGTGGACAGATATTCAATCAAACCTGCTATGGAGTGGATGCGGATGCTCTTGATCTTCAGGCTCTGTTCTGGAGGAAGTTGTCGGTTGAACTTAGTCTTCATCACTTCATAGTAACCCACGTACCTGCTCTGTAACACACACACACACACACACACACACACATCATCACTTCATAGTAACCCACGTACCTGCTCTGTAACACAAACAGAGACACAGGCCGGGGGCCACCGCTCTACAGGCCGGGCTAGCAGGTAAGATGCCACAGTAGACCGGCACCATGTAACTGCCTTATCAAATATGGCATGGCACAGGTTTTGGACCCAAATGTTACCTGTGGTCTTGTTGAGAAACACTGCACCACCTTTATGTCTCTATGGCTGTGTTTTACACAGTCAGCCCAATTCTGATCTTGTTCTCATTAGTCATCTTTTATTTTCCTCACAAAGATCAGAATTGGGCTGTCTGTGTAAACGCAGCCCACTGTACCAGAGACTAAGCGCGAGTTCAGTCACATCCGTGTACCTGAGACGGGGTCTCCACTCCCTGGAACTTGGAGCTGCGGCTCTTGTCTGTTCTCCTCTCCCCAAAGTAGTCCAAGCTGTCCTATAGATCATTATATAAAACATGTTATCCCCGGAGCTCTGGGGGTGGTGTTTGTGTTAAACAGTTTAAGCACTGTGTCATGCTGAAATACCTGAACCATTTCAGGTATTGCCCTACCTGAGCGCTCTCAAACTGGTCACTGTCAATGAGCCAGGTACACACCAGAGTCCCTGTACGCCCTGTAGGAACACACACACACACACACACACACACACACACACACACACACATAAAAAAGGGGCCATTTTTGGACTTATTGAAAAGTAAAACATTGGTTCTTGAAGAATATTACTTATAAATGCCTCATGAGCTTAACTGTCGTACCTCATCAGAACCAAAAATATAAGCTTGTTTCACTCCAATGTTGGTAAACAAATGTAAACAATAGGGCTGACCCCTGTAGGGCTGACCCCTGTAGGGCTGACCCCTGTAGAGCTGACCCCTGTAGGGCTGACCCCTGTAGGGCTGACCCCTGTAGAGCTGACCCCTGTTTTTGAACCCCTGAAGCGTTAATAGGGCTGACCCCTATAAGAGCTGACCCATGTAGAGCTGACCCCTGTGGGACTTGCTTCTATTCAGCCCCATGTGAGGGCTGACCCCTTAGGGCTGACCCTGTAGGGCTAATCCCCTGTGATGGGGCTGACCCCTGTGCAGGGCTGACCCCTGTATGGGCTGACCCCTGTACGGGGGCATTCTCCCTGAAACAGGGGCTGACCCATGTGCCACAAAGGGCTGACCCATGTAGAGCTGACCCCTGTAGGGCTGACCCATGTAGAGCTGACCCATGTAGAGCTGACCCATGTAGAGCTGACCCATGTAGAGCTGACCCCTGTAGGGCTGACCCATGTAGAGCTGACCCATGTAGAGCTGACCCATGTAGAGCTGACCCCTGTAGAGCTGACCCCTGTAGAGCTGACCCCAATTAGTAGACTGGTCAATTTTTTAGACTGTTGGTCGACCAACGGTCAATTTTTTAGACTGTTGGTCGACCAAGATTTTTTGAACTCGTACGGGGACACCTACGAAGCGTTAATATGGAGTTGGTTCCCCCTTTGCTGCTATAACAGCCTCCACTCTTCTGGGAAGGCTTTCCACTAGATGTTGGAACATTGCTGCTATAACAGCCTCCACTCTTCTGGGAAGGCTTTCCACTAGATGTTGGAACATTGCTGCTATAACAGCCTCCACTCTTCTAGGAAGGCTTTCCACTAGATGTTGGAACATTGCTGCTATAACAGCCTCCACTCTTCTAGGAAGGCTTTCCACTAGATGTTGGAACATTGCTGCTGGGACTTGCTTCTATTCAGCCACAAGAGCATTAGTGAGGTCGGGCTCTGATGTTGGGCGATTAGGCCTGACTCGCAGTCGTCATTACAATTAATCCCAAAGGTGTTTGATGGGGTTGAGGTCAGGGCTCTGTGCAGGCCAGTCAAGTTCTTCCACACTGATCTCAACAAACCATTTCTGTATGGACCTCGCTTTGTGCACGGGGGCATTCTCATGCTGAAACAGGAAAGGACCTTCCCCAAACTGTTGCCACAAAGTTGGACGCACAGAATCATCTAGAATGTCATTGTGTGCTGTAGCTTTAAGATTTCCCTTCACCTCAACTAAGGAGCCCGAACCATGAAAAACATCCCCAGACCATTATACCCCCACCAAACTTTACAGTGGACACTATGCAGTCGGGCAGGTAGCGTTCTCCTGGCTTCCACCAAACCCCGAATAGTCCGTTGAGTTGCCAGACAGTGAAGCGTGATTCATTCATCAAGTAATGTTTTCTTCACCTCAAAACGGCAAACAAAGTCTGTTTTTCCATCCATTGAGAATTACCATAGTTACTCAGTGTACATGAACAATCTTTCCAGCTCGCTCCCTTTCAATAACCACTCAGCGTGAAAGGGAACAATGTCATCACCACAGCTTCATACTGTCATCACCACAGCTACATACTGTCATCCCCACAGCTTCATACTGTCATCCCCACAGATTCATACTGTCATCCCACAGATTCATAGCATACATACTGTCATCACAGCCATAGCTACATTCATACTGTCATCACCACAGCTACATACTGTCATCCCCACAGCACAGATTCATACTGTCATCCCCACAGATTCATACTGTCATCCCCACAGATTCATACTGTCATCCCCACAGCTACATACTGTCATCCCCACAGCTACATACTGTCATCACCACAGATTCATACTGTCATCACCACAGCTTCATACTGTCATCCCCACAGATTCATACTGTCATCCCCACAGCTACATACTGTCATCCCCACAGGTACATACTGTCATCCCCACAGATTCATACTGTCATCCCCACAGATTCATACTGTCATCCCCACAGCTACATACTGTCATCCCCACAGGTACATACTGTCATCCCCACAGATTCATACTGTCATCCCCACAGATTCATACTGTCATCCCCACAGCTACATAGTGTCATCACCACAGCTACATACTGTCATCCCCACAGCTACATACTGTCATCACCACAGATTCATACTGTCATCACCACAGATTCATACTGTCATCACCACAGATTCATACTGTCATCACCACAGATTCATACTGTCATCACCACAGATTCATACTCCCATCATGTCATCACCATAGCTACATACTGCTATCACCACAGCCACATCCTATCATCACAGGTACACACCGTTATCATAGCTACATTGTTTGTAAAAAACCTAAGCCAACCCAGTCTGTTTTTCTCCATGAGTTGCTCAACATTATTATAGCTGGCTGGCTGCTACTACAGGATATTACCAGTAGATGGTGTAGTAGTTACCTTTTCCTCCTTTACAGTGTATGGCAATGATGTTTTTGGGATCAGCTGCCATCCACTCTCTCACACCTGCAGTGTACTTCAGCATGTCCCTGAGATGAACACACACAAAACTATTTGATAGAAAATAACAAGTAGAATAACTCTGAAGGAAGGGTCCTCCCTCCTGCTCTGAAGGAAGGGTCCTCCCTCCTGCTCTGAAGGAAGGGTCCTCCCTCCTGCTCTGAAGGAAGGGTCCTCCCTCCTGCTCTGAAGGAAGGGTCCTCCCTCCTGCTCTGAAGGAAGGGTCCTCCCTCCTGCTCTGAAGGAAGGGTCCTCCCTCCTGCTCTGAAGGAAGGGTCCTCCCTCCTGCTCTGAAGGAAGGGTCCTCCCTCCTGCTCTGAAGGAAGGGTCCTCCCTCCTGCTCTGAAGGAAGGGTCCTCCCTCCTGCTCTGAAGGAAGGGTCCTCCCTCCTGCTCTGAAGGAAGGGTCCTCCCTCCTGCTCTGAAGGAAGGGTCCTCCCTCCTGCTCTGAAGGAAGGGTCCTCCCTCCTGCTCTGAAGGAAGGGTCCTCCCTCCTGCTCTGAAGGAAGGGTCCTCCCTCCTGCTCTGAAGGAAGGGTCCTCCCTCCTGCTCTGAAGGAAGGGTCCTCCCTCCTGCTCTGAAGGAAGGGTCCTCCCTCCTGCTCTGAAGGAAGGGTCCTCCTCCTGACCAAAGTTCCAAAGGCCTAATCCTAGTATGAAGGAAGTCCTCCTCCTGCTCTGAAGGAAGGGGTCCTCCCTCCTGTCCTCCTCCTGCTCTGAAAAGGGTCCTTTTTGTACTGAAGGAATGTTCCCTCCTGACAAAACAGATATTTGTTTTGTCTGAAGGAATCCTGCTCTAAGGAAGAGCATCCATATGCTCTGAAGGAAGGGTGATCCATTTATGAAATAGTTTCTTCCAGTTATTGATAAAAATAATTAAATTAATATGGACCTATTAAGAAACTGTTAGAACTGTTAAGGCCCCGTGGATTGATGAGGAACTGAGAAGCTGTATGGTTGAGAGAGGGACGAGGCTAAAGATCTGTTAAGGCCCCGTAGATTGATGAGGAACAGAGAAGCTGTATGGTTGAGAGAGGGACGAGGCTAAAGATCTGTTAAGGCCCCGTAGATTGATGAGGAACTGAGAAGCTGTATGGTTGAGAGAGGGACGAGGCTAAAGATCTGTTAAGGCCCCGTAGATTGATGAGGAACAGAGAAGCTGTATGGTTGAGAGAGGGACGAGGCTAAAGGGATCTGTTAAGGCCCCGTAGATTGATGAGGAACTGAGAAGCTGTATGGTTGAGAGAGGGTCCTCCCTCGAGGCTGAAAAGATCTGTTAAGGCCCCGTAGATTGATGAGGAACAGAGAAGCTGTATGGTTGAGAGAGGGACGAGGCTAAAGATCTGTTAAGGCCCCGTAGATTGATGAGGAACTGAGAAGCTGTATGGTTGAGAGAGGGACGAGGCTAAAGATCTGTTAAGGCCCCGTAGATTGATGAGGAACTGAGAAGCTGTATGGTTGAGAGAGATGGGTGAAAAGGAGTGACTAATGAGTCTGGCTGGACATCTGACTGGCTGACTTACTGCAAACTGAGAAATGATGACTAAACTCAACAAAAATAAGAAGAAATGATGAAGCCAAGATCAGTAATAAAGAATAAAATGGGAACAAAAATGACTTTAAATTAAATTATGGGCAGAAAGAAAAATTAAACTTCATCTTTTATCGAATCCGATGGCTTATTCATCAAAAATATTTGATGTTGCCAATTATTTTAATGGGGACTTCATTGGCAAAGTGGGCAAACTTAGGAAGGAAATGCCAACAACGAACAGAGAGACGTCATATTCATGCATAAAAATAAAAAAAATTAAAAGAAAAGCAGTGCAAGTTTGAATTTTGTAAATGACTTGGTGACCGACGCCTTGGATTGGAACACTAAATGACTTGGTGACCGACGCCTTGGAACACTAAATGACTTGGTGACCGACGCCTTGGATTGGAACACTAAATGACTTGGTGACCGAAGCGCCTTGGAACACTAAATGACTTGGTGACCGACGCCTTGGAACACTAAATGACTTGGTGACCGACGCCTTGGAACACTAAATGACTTGGTGACCGACGCCTCTGGAACACTAAATGACTTGAGTGACCGAAGCCTTGGTTGGAACACTAAATGACTTGGTGACCGACGCCTTGGAACACTAAATGACTTGGTGACCGACGCCTTGGAACACTAAATGACTTGGTGACCGAACGCCTTGGAACACTAAATGACTTGGTGACCGACGCCTTGGAACACTAAATGACTTGGTGACCGACGCCTTGGAACACTAAATGACTTGGTGACCGACGCCTTGGAACACTAAATGACTTGGTGACCGACGTAATAAAGAATAAAATTGGAACACTAAATGACTTGGTGACCGAACGCCTTGGAACACTAAATGACTTGGTGACCGACGCCTTGGAACACTAAATGACTTGGTGACCAATTATTTTAATTGGAACACTAAATGACTTGGTGACCGACGCCATATTTGGAACACTAAATGACTTGGTGACCGACAAGTTGGAACACTAAATGACTTGGTGACCGACGCCTTGGAACACTAAATGACTTGGTGACCGACGCCTTGGATTGGAACACTAAATGACTTGGTGACCGACGCCTTGGAACACTAAATGACTTGGTGACCGACGCCTTGGATTGGAACACTAAATGACTTGGTGACCGACGCCTTGGAACACTAAATGACTTGGTGACCGACGCCTTGGAACACTAAATGACTTGGTGACCGACGCCTTGGAACACTAAATGACTTGGTGACCGACGCCTTGGAACACTAAATGACTTGGTGACCGACGCCTTGGAACACTAAATGACTTGGTGACCGACGCCTTGGATTGGAACACTAAATGACTTGGTGACCGACGCCTTGGATTGGAACACTAAATGACTTGGTGACCGACGCCTTGGATTGGAACACTAAATGACTTGGAACACTAAATGACTTGGTGACCGACGCCTTGGATTGGAACACTAAATGACTTGGTGACCGACGCCTTGGAACACTAAATGACTTGGTGACCGACGCCTTGGAACACTAAATGACTTGGTGACCGACGCCTTGGAACACTAAATGACTTGGTGACCGACGCCTTGGAACACTAAATGACTTGGTGACCGACGCCTTGGAACACTAAATGACTTGGTGACCGACGCCGGATTGGAACACTAAATGACTTGGTGACCGACGCCTTGGATTGGAACACTAAATGACTTGGTGACCGACGCCTTGATTGGAACACTAAATGACTTGGTGACCGACGCCTTGGATTGGAACACTAAATGACTTGGTGACCGACGCCTGGATTGGAACACTAAATGACTTGGTGACCGACGCCTTGGATTGGAACACTAAATGACTTGGTGACCGACGCCTGGATTGGAACACTAAATGACTTGGTGACCGACGCCTTGGAACACTAAATGACTTGGTGACCGACGCCTTGGATTGGAACACTAAATGACTTGGTGACCGACGCCTTGGAACACTAAATGACTTGGTGACCGACTTGGATTGGAACACTAAATGACTTGGTGACCGACGCCTTGGAACACTAAATGACTTGGTGACCGACGCTTGGATTGGAACACTAAATGACTTGGTGACCGACGCTTGGATTGGAACACTAAATGACTTGGTGACCGACGCCTTGATTGGAACACTAAATGACTTGGTGACCGACGCCTTGGATTGGAACACTAAATGACTTGGTGACCGACGCCTTGGATTGGAACACTAAATGACTTGGTGACCGACGCCTTGGATTGGAACACTAAATGACTTGGTGACCGACGCCTTGGATTGGAACACTAAATGACTTGGTGACCGACGCCTTGGAACACTAAATGACTTGGTGACCGATTGGAACACTAAATGACTTGGTGACCGACGCCTTGGATTGGAACACTAAATGACTTGGTGACCGACGCCTTGGATTGGAACACTAAATGACTTGGTGACCGACGCCTTGGATTGGAACACTAAATGACTTGGTGACCGACGCCTTGGATTGGAACACTAAATGACTTGGTGACCGACGCCTTGGAACACTAAATGACTTGGTGACCGACGCCTTGGATTGGAACACTAAATGACTTGGTGACCGACGCTTGGATTGGAACACTAAATGACTTGGTGACCGACGCCTTGGATTGGAACACTAAATGACTTGGTGACCGACGCCTTGGATTGGAACACTAAATGACTTGGTGACCGACGCCTTGGAACACTAAATGACTTGGTGACCGACGCCTTGGATTGGAACACTAAATGACTTGGTGACCGACGCCTTGGATTGGAACACTAAATGACTTGGTGACCGACGCCTTGGATTGGAACACTAAATGACTTGGTGACCGACGCCTTGGATTGGAACACTAAATGACTTGGTGACCGACGCCTTGGATTGGAACACTAAATGACTTGGTGACCGACGCCTTGGATTGGAACACTAAATGACTTGGTGACCGACGCCTTGGATTGGAACACTAAATGACTTGGTGACCGACGCTTGGATTGGAACACTAAATGACTTGGTGACCGACGCCTGGATTGGAACACTAAATGACTTGGTGACCGACGCCTGGATTGGAACACTAAATGACTTGGTGACCGACGCCTTGGATTGGAACACTAAATGACTTGGTGACCGACGCCTTGGATTGGAACACTAAATGACTTGGTGACCGACGCCTTGGATTGGAACACTAAATGACTTGGTGACCGACACCTTGGATTGGAACACTAAATGACTTGGTGACCGACTTGGTGCCTTGGATTGGAACACTAAATGACTTGGTGACCGACACCTTGGATTGGAAACACTAAATGACTTGGTGACCGACGCCTTGGATTGGAAAACTAAATGACTGATGCCTTGGATTGGAAACTAAATGACTGACGCCTTGGATTGGAACACTAAATGACTTGGTGACCGACGCCTTGGATTGGAACACTAAATGACTTGGTGACCGACGCCTTGGATTGGAAAACTAAATGACTGATGCCTTGGATTGGAACACTAAATGACTTGGTGAGCGACGCCTTGGATTGGAAAACGTTCATGTAAAAAAACATGAATTCAGATTAGCCTCTCAGAAGAAAGAATGGTTGTAAAGAGAGGAGATGTCTGTCTGTTTCCTCCGACAACCAAACGGGTTTTACAGGTTCTTCAATCAGAGAGGAAGTGGGCTCTCTGTCATGAGCGGTGGTCTCTGCTTCATGACAAACACACGGTGCGATAGAGGACACATACAGGAACTTGCAAGATTCTGCTCCCCCGACCTAGGAATACATCGTCATCAAAAACGTCACCTTTTCTTAACCTTCTGAGAGAGTTCCTGTCCGACACAAATGTCACGACTACCACAGCCCGGTAGGGTGTACTCCACACACACACACACACAGTAGGGTGTACAGTACTCACTCTAGAGAAGGCACGTTGTGGTCGTCGATAAACACCCTCTCTACTCTGTAGTGGAAGAACTTGGGGTCGTAACCTTTCTCACCTAAAGAACAAACAGCAACAACGTGTCGGAGATGGTTTCCCAACCCTCTCCTCACACGGACCATATACTCTGTAGTAGACTGGAAGTAATGTGTGTACTTACTGCAGAGGTTGTATACTCTGTAGTGGTCTTCATGTTTGGTATCTAGGAACCTAGCCACCTCCTAACAGGAGCAGAGAGAAGAGATATTATAGAATTAGATTATTCTCTAAAAACAACCAACTGATATCTGACCCTTTATCCTCTCTGGCCACCTTTAGGTGTGTGTTTGTGTGTGTGTAGGTGTTTGTGTGTGTGTGTAGGAACCTAGCAGGGAGAGAGGAGATATTACTGACCTTTAGGAGTCAATTTCCCTATTGACAATATCAGAACCTCCACTATAGTGTGTTACCCTGATGGGGTTTCTGTACAGGGCTTACCCTGATGGGGTTTCTGTACAGGGCTTACCCTGATGGGGTTTCTGTACAGGGCTTGTTTCCCAGAGGAGGGGAACGACATGGCAATGACACGATCTGGAGAGAGAAGAAGAGGGATGAGAGAAGAGGGATGAGAGAAGAGGAGAGAAGAAGATGAGAAGAGGAGAGGGATGAGAGAAGAAGGATGAGAGGAGAGAAGAGGGATGAGAGAAGAAGTGGGATGAGAGAAGAAGAGGAGAGGGATGAGAGGAGGAGCTGGTAAGTGCCACTCATATGCAGTATACTATAAACATTCATGATATGTTCCTAACATTAGTCTTTCATTTAAAACAGCTCATCTGTGACGTAGGTCAGGGGTGTGTGTGTGTGATATAACCTGTGACGTAGGTCAGGGGTGTGTGTGTGTGATATAACCTGTGACGTAGGTCAGATCCAGGTCAAAGCCGTCTTTCTGGTAGCGACGCTTGTTCTCAGACACCTGACAGGAGACAGGTCAGAGGTCAGAGGTTATATGAGGGTCGGAGCAGGAGTCCATATGCAGTACTCAGTTTGTACATATCCCCTCTCTGATCAGTACTCAGTTTGTATATATTTTTAAGCATTGATGCTTCAACGGCAAGGGGATTGAAACCCTGGGGATGAAAGTGGAAGGATGTGATCCGACCAGGTACAGCCTATAGCCGTTGAGCAAGGCACTGAACCCGACCAGGTACAGCCTATAGCCGTTGAGCAAGGCACTGAACCCCGAAAACTGTTTTTATAAAAATGACCTAAAAAAAAAACTTGCGTTGCCATGGAGATGAACTCACCATCCTCCTGGTGACCTTCTCCAGTTCTTTCTTCTGAGAGGCTAATCTGAAGACCCTGACCAGGATTATAATCCTCAGAAAACGCAGGAACGTCACCACCCTGAAAAGAGTAACAAAGACATATACTGTCTATATATACACATATCAATATATATAGTATCAGTCAAAATTTTGGACACCTACTAATTCAAGGTTTCTCTTTATTTTTACTATTTTCTACATTGTAGAATAATAGTGAAGACATCCAAACACTAAAATAACATATGGAATCATGTTGTACACAAAAAAAGTGAAACAAATCTTAATATATTTTAGATTCTTCAAAGTAGCCACCATTTGCCTTGATTGACAGCTTTGCGCACTCTTTGCATTCCCTCAACCAGCTTCACCTGGAATGCTTTTCCAACAGTCTTGAATTAGTTCCCACATATGCTGAGCCCTTGTTGGCTGCTTTTCTTTCACCCCGAAGTCTGACTCATCCCAAACCATCTCAATTGGGTTGTGATTGTGGAGGCCATGTCATCTGATGCAGTACTCCATAACTCTCCTTCTTGGTCAAATAGCCCTTACACAGCCTGGAGGTGTGTTGGGTCATTGTCCTGTTGATAAACAAATGACAGTCCCACTAAGCACTAACCAGATGGGATGGCGTATCGCTGCAGAATGCTGTGGTAGCCATGCTGGTTAAGTGTGCCTTGAATTCTAAATAAATCACAGAGTGTCATCAGCAAAGCACCCCGACACCATCACACCTCTTCCATGCTTCACGGTGGGAACCACACATGCGGAGATCATCCGTTCACCCACACTTCGTCTCACAAAGACACGCCGGTTGGAACCAAAAATCTCAAATTTGGACTCATCAGACCAAAGGACAGATTTCCACCAGTCTCATGTCCATTGCTTATGTTTCTTGGCCCAAGCAAGTCTCTTCTTCTTATTGGTGTCCTTTAGTAGTGGTTTCTCTGCAGCAATCCAACCATGAAGGCCTGATTCACGCAGTCTGAACAGTTGATGTTGAGATGTGTCTGTTACTTGAACTCTGAAGCATTTATTTGGGCTGCAATCTGCGGTGCAGTTAACTCTAATGAACTTATCCTCTGCAGCAGAGGAAACTCTGGGTCTTCCTTTCCTGTGACGGTCCTCATGAGAGACAGTTAACTCTAATGAACTTATCCTCTGCAGCAGAGGTAACTCTGGGTCTTCCTGTCCTGTGACGGTCCTCATGAGAGACAGTTTCATCATAGCGTTTGATGGTTTTTGCGACTACACTTGAAGAAACTCAAAGTTCTTGAAATGTTTCTGATCGACTGACCTTCATGTCTTAAAGTAACGATGGCCTGTCATTTCTCTTCGCTTATTTGAGCTGTTCTTGACATATGGACTTTTACCAAATAGGGCTCTCTTCTGTATACCACCCTTACCTTGTCACAACACAACTGATTGGCTCAAATGCATTGAGGAAAGAAATTCCACAAATTAACTTAAGGCACACCTGTTAATTGAAATGCATTCCGGTTGACTACCTCATGTAGCTGGTTGAGAGAATGCCAAGCGTGAGCAAAGCTGTCATCAAGGCATAGAGTGGCTACTTGGAAGAATCTCAAATATATTTTGATTTGTTTAACACTTTTTTGGTTACTACATGATTCCATGTGTTATTTCATAGTTTTGATGTCTTCACTATTATTCTACAATGTAGAAAATAGTAAAAATAAAGAAAAACCCTTGAATGAGTAGATGTGTCCAAACTTTCGACTGGTACTGTATCAAATCAATCATGGCAGAGGATGGTGGGACGGGACTGAAGAGGATGAAAGGGTCAAGGGTCAAACGGAGAAACAGTCCTGTGTGTGAACCTGGGGTGAGTCTGGGCTCTGTAGTTACACCCACCCCTGTACGTACCTGGGTATGAGGCTGGCCCCTGTCAGGTCAGAGAAGGTGTAGATCATAGTGACAACCAGGGTGATGACAACGATACAGGCATCTATGATATTCAGTCTGGAACTGAAGTACACCTTGAACCTGAAACACACAGGTCAGAGACACACACACACACACACACACACCACACATAGAGAGTCAGTCATACGCAGACAGATAGTTCGACCAGTGCTTGGGAGGCGTAAGGGGTTGGCTTTTACTCTTGAAAGTTGAAAACAGTAGAATGCACAAGGTGCAATATCTATATTAGATAGTGCATCATCAGTATTCCTCTTGTCAGTCATTACAGACCTTAGAGAGCCATTTATAACTTGTCAGTAATGTCCAGATCAACTTTTGGCCACGACTGTACACCGCTGATTCAAGGAGTTTAACTTAGTTTTATGATGATTCAGTGTGTTCCAAGAAGGCCTTTACTGCCCAGTAAAGGGCAGACCACTTCCTGGAACCATTTCCTGCACATTACTTCCTGTTTAAACAGCTAATCCTAGACAGCAGAGGTTCACAGCTCTCTCTCACTCAGGGGGGTCTCCGTCCTGCGCTCTCTCTGTCCTACTTTCACTTCATGTACAGTCGTGGCCAAACGTTTTGAGAATGACAAATATTAATTTTCGTCTGCTGCCTCAGTTTGTATGATGGCAATTTGCATATACTCCAGAATGATCAGATGAATTGCAAAGTCCCTCTTTGCCATGCAAATGAACTTAACCCCCAAAAAACATTTCCACCGCATTTCAGCCCTGCCACAAAAGGAGCAGCTGACATCATGTCAGTGATTCTCTCTTTAACACAGGTGTGAGTGTTGACGAGGACAAGGCTGGAGATCACTCTGTCATGCTGATTGAGTTTGAATAACAAACTGGAAGCTTCAAAAAGGAGGGTGGAATCATTGTTCTTCCTCTGTCAACCATGGTTACCTGCAAGGAAACACGTGCAGTCATCATTGTTTTGCACAAAAAGGGCTTCACAGGCAAGGATATTGCTACCAGTAAGATTGCACCTAAATCAACCATTTATCGGATCATCAAGAACTTCAAGGAGAGCGGTTCAATTGTTGTGAAGAAAGCTTCAGGGCGCCCAAGAAAGTCCAGCAAGCGCCAGGACCGTCTCCTAAAGTTGATTCAGCTGCGGGATCGGGGCACCACCAGTACAGAGCTTGCTCAGGAATGGCAGCAGGTAGGTGTGAGTGCATCTGCACGCACAGTGACGTGAAGACTTTGAGGATGGCCTGGTGTCAAGAAGGGCAGCAAAGAAGCCACTTCTCTCCAGGAAAAACATCAGGGACAGACTGATATTCTGCAGAAGGTACAGGGATTGGACTGCTGAGGACTGGGGTAAAGTCATTTTCTTTGATCAATCCCCTTTCCGATTGTTTGGGGCATCTGGTAAAAAGCTTGTCAGGAGAAGACAAGGTGAGCGCTACCATCAGTCCTGTGTCATGCCAACAGTAAAGCATCCTGAGACCATTCATGTGTGGGGTTGCTTCTCAGCCAAGGGAGTGGGCTCACTCACAATTTTGCCTAAGAACACAGCACTGAATAAAGAATGGAACCAACACATCCTCCGAGAGCAACTTCTCCCAACCATCCAGGAACAGTTTGGTGATGAACAATGCCTTTTCCAGCATGATGGAGCACCTTGCCATAAGGCAAAAGTGATAACTAAGTGGCTTGGGGAACAAAACATCAATATTTTGGGTTCATGGCCAGGAAACTCCCCAGACCTTAATCCCACTGAGAACTTGTGGTCAATCCTCAAGAGGCGGGTGGACAAACAAAAACACACAAATTCTGACAAACTCCAAGCATTGATTATGCAAGAATTGGCTGCCATCAGTCAGGATGTGGCCCAGAAGTTAATTGACAGCATGCCAGGGCGGATTGCAGAGGTCTTGAAAAAGCGGGGTCAACACTGCAAATATTGACTCTTTGCATCAACTTCATGCAATTGTCAATAAAAGCCTTTGACACGTATGAAATGCTTGTAATTATACTTCAGTATTCCATAGTAACATCTGACAAAAATATCTAAAGACACTGAAGCAGCAGACTTTGTGGAAATAAATGCTTGCGTCATTCTCAAAACCTTTGGCCACGACTGAGAACACACACACACACACTCTCGCTTACCCCTCTACATAGACCCGTAGCAGTACGTCGGTGAGGAAGAACAGAGAGATGATGAGAGAGACCGTCTCTAGAACGTCCCCCACATCTCTGCTCCGCGTCATCAGAGACAGGTCTACTATCACCAGCACTATATCCACTATGATCAGTACCACACCAAACATACTGGAATACAGAGACACAGAGAGAGAATAATTATCATACCCATCATCATCCCCACCACCGTCGTCATCATCATCATCCCCACCGTCGTCGTCATCCCCACCACCGTCACCACCGTCATCATCATCATCATCATCATCACCGCCGCCCACCACCGTCATCCCCACCGCCGTCACCACCGTCATCATCATCATCCCCACCGCCGTCACCACCGTCATCATCCCACCACCACCCGCCGCCGTCCCCACCGCATCATCATCCTCATCATCATCCCCACCGCCGCCACCATCCCCGCCACCCCGCCATCATCATCCCCGCCACCGCCATCCCCGCCACCACAGTCATCATCATCCCATCACCATCCCCATCATCCCCACCACCACCACCACCATCATCCCATCATCCTACCGTCGAAGGACATGACAAAAGGCGTAATCTCTTCATCCATAATCCCGAGGAAGAAAGAAAAATGAATGACCACATCAGAAACAACATGTCTATCATTTGGAGGTGTGCTGTCGTTCATCCCCTCTGGTGGGTCATCCCCACCGTCATTTCAGCCATGACAACATCTCCCCGCCACCCCCGCCCTGCCACTGGTGGGTCATTCCATGCCATTTCAGCCATGACAACATCTCCACCATTACCAGGTGTGTGTCATCACCATCCCCACTGGTGGGTCACCGTGTCATTTCAGCCATGACACCATCCACATTTGGAGGTGTGTGTGTCATCCCCACCATTCCACCATTTCCACCATGACATCATCCTACATTTGGAATCCGTTGAGATTGGACATGACTTACTGGTGGGTCATTCCATCTTCATCCATGACAAAGTCTCTATACACGAGGAAGAAAGAAAAATGAATGATGACACTTTCATTTCAGAAACAACATCTCTATACATTTGGAGGTGTGTGTCGTTGAGATTGGAGCCGCGGTACTTACTGGTGGGTCATTCCATGTCATTTCAACCATGACAACATCTCACATTGTTTCTGTCGTTAGAATGAGCTGCTGCAAAATACTTTTCTTGAAATTGAATTGGACTTTAATCTGACTTAATCTCTCACGGGTACTGATTGCACCCAAATTGGCCATTTCAATTCATAAAATCATCAATAAATAACATCCGATTTGGACCATATTTCTTCCTAACAATGAGTAAGACATGAAGTAGCCAATAAAAACGGTTAAAAGTAATTATAATCCAAATGAGATGTTAGGTACTATATTTATTGAAGATTATATATGAATCATATACATTAAGAAAAAAAAGGCCAATTTGGGTTCAATTAATTTGTTTTATTTCTCAGAGATCAAATTATATTTCAACAAAATAATGTTTCTGGAATTCTAATCCGTTTCTAACTACAGAAATAATTTGCTCTTCGTTGTGCACTGTGTGTGTGTGTGTGTGTGTGTGTGTGTGTGTGTACACTTACTGATACATGGTATCAGGTTCAGCACTCTCATCCTTCCCATCGTCTATCTCCACCTTAGCCTCCTCCAGCTTCTCTACACTACTGAGAAAGAGAGAGAGAGAGAGAGAGAGAGAGAGAGAGAGAGAAAGAGAGAGAGAAAGAAAGAGAGAGAGAGAAAGAAAGAGAGAGAAAGAGAGAGAAAGAGAAAAGGAAAGATGGGGAAAGAGAGATCAACATCAATTAAAGCTGTTTCCATGTACAGTATGTTTAGACACTTAACATGCTACTGCACTGTTGGAGCTAGAAACACAAGTATTTAGTTAGATACTACTGCACTGTTGGAGCTAGAAACACAAGCATTTAGTTAGATACTACTGCACTGTTGGAGCTAGAAACACAAGCATTTAGTTAGATACTACTGCACTGTTGGAGCTAGAAACACAAGCATTTAGTTAGATACTACTGTACTGTTGGAGCTAGGAACACAAGCATTTAGTTAGATACTACTGCACTGTTGGAGCTAGGAACACAAGCATTTCACAACACCCGCAATAACATCTGCTAAATATGTGTATGTGACCAATAAAATGTGATATGAAGTAGAGGTTACGGAGTAATTCATCTTGTCCTCTTTGTTGATCCTCTGTCAACATGCGGTGGGAGACGAGCTAAAGGACAAATAGCTGATGACCAGTTGTTTCAAACCAGGAAAAAGCTTCTGACATCAGCAGAAAGTCAGAGTGATTTACAACACTGCCACACCTCTACAGTAGTCTTGACTGACCATTCTTAGCGTTTGTCCCAAATGGCACCCTATCCCCTATATAGTGCACTACTTTAGACCAGAGCCCTATGGAACCCTATTCCCTATATAGTGCACTACTTTAGACAAGAGCCCTATGGTACCCTATATAGTGCACTACTTTAGACCAGAGGCCTATGGTACCCTATTCCCTATATAGTGCACTACTTTAGACCAGAGCCCTATGGTACCCTATACCCTATATAGTGCACTACTATAGACCAGAGCCCTATGGTACCCTATATAGTGCACTACTTTAGTCCAGGGCTCTTAGTAAATTTGGGACTCAGTCCTTCACTGCTCAGCATGTCATTGTAAAATAATGTCTCCTAACAGTAGCAACTTCTGTAGATTACTCATTAAAAGACAGTAAAGGTTGACAGTCTGTGTGTGTGTGTGTGTGTGTGTGTGTGTGTGTGTGTGTGTGTGTGTGTGTGTGTGTGTTTGTTAAGGTTGACCGTCTGTGTGTGTTTGTGTGTGTGTGTTAAGGTTGACCGTGTGTGTGTGTCTGTGTGTTAACTTACCCATTAACTTCCTTGGAATCTGACCCTGGATTGAAATGAACAGATGACATGATGGTTGTCTTATTTTCTCTTTCCTGATCCTGTTATAGAGAAAATATATCAAAACAGGCAGGGGCGGACTGGGACCAGAATTCAGCCTTGGCATTTCTAACACACAGGCCCACTTTTTTTTCTTGAGGCCTCCATTATTACCTAAGTAATGATAATTTGTAGCAAAAAAAAAAAAAACTAGTTAGACAGGTCCACTGGGCTAAAAATGGACCAGCCCATCAGTCATTTGCCCGAAATGTCAGAAGACCAGTCCGCCCCTGAAACACAGAGATTTAAAGTTTTCCCAGATGGCTTTTGGTGACATGTTTCTGTCAAACACTTGAGTAACAAATGGCACTCTATTCCCTACATAGGACACTACTTTCGAAAAGTGTCCATAGAGCTCTGGTCAAACGTAGTGCACTATATAGGGAATAGTGTGCCATTTGGCCCATTTCTAAATGGCCAGTGTGTCTGCTGGTTACAATGTTTGGACAAGAGACTAGCCAAGAGCCCAGGCTTTCCACATGTAACGTGGGTTTACGGGTGTCTTAACATGCGTTTCCCGAAACACCGCGGTGAGTGAACTGTCGCTAAGTGCGCCGTTGAGGCATGTGTCGATACTGATAGGATGGAAAAAAGGTAAGGCTGCTCACGGATCAGTTTTGCTTTAACATTACAATTATTTCACAATACTGACGACGAATCAACTTATATAAAGATATTGGATGCAACGGTTGATATACGGCTTAATGCTTACCCTAAAATGTACTAAGTCTAGTCACATCATCGCGCACATGTTGACTGTGGCCTATAACTAACAAAATACAACTCAATTGAATTAACATGAAACTGACTTCAATAGTATTGAATTATATAGTATAGGCTATTTATCTTGTAATGCCGTCATCTCGGGTTTCATTTGAAGCATATTTTTTGTTTTATCGTTGCTTGTTTGTAACAATTGTAAAGACATGGTAACTATTTGTAGTCAACTTCACAACTAAGTTATCAGCGGTCACAGAAAGACAGATAAACATATTGATTCTGTTGAGCCTAGATCTTCCGTGTATAATTTGACGCGGTATATGAACAAAAAAAAAACGCATCTGCCGACGCACCGTTCTACGTGCGGTCTGAAGCAGTCGGTAAAATAACGAGCGGTGTCCAGTACAACTTTAGTACAGACTGTTTTAGGGAAACAGCTCGGGAGATTTAAACGACAGACTTATTACGATGCTTCTGGGGAAACCATCCACTGTAGTTGACACCCACACACGGTCCGGCAGAAAGCACTCAGAATCTCTGACCGAAACAAACACACGTTCCAAAAACATAGTCTACACTTGTTGCTGTATTTTTGGAAGAATGGATGAAAGATAAACCACAAAAATGATCTGGAAAGTTGTGGCTACAATGTTACAAACCTAACGACTCTCTTTCAGCAGCGTAGAAGAGTGCCGAGGTGCTGCTCTCTCCCCTTCGCCTCGTTTTCCGTTCGTTTTATTTTCTTTATCCAAACGAATCACTGTTAGTGAACCGGGTCGCCTGCATCGGTACGTGTGATATTCAACTCCGATTAGGAAGTATACGAACCTAGTCTTGTGACTGTTCGAGAAGAAGGTTCAAAGGTTCACCGAGGTATTTTTTTTCCTTCCATCCTCCTATTCCTCCTCCACTCTCTGCAAACGTAGCGGTTTTCAACTTCCTGACAGGCAGATCGCTCAAGAGTGACTTCGAAATTTAACGTCTAACCGTATTCTGAGGACGTCGAGAAATGCCTTCAAAAACCAGACACTAGGGCAACAATGGGCGCTATTATCGTTAAGAAGGCTTGCGTTTCGCAATGGGGAGGCGGATGGGTGTAATGCCATTACTCTGGATCAGAAGGTCACGTGTTCAATCCCAGTGCTGGACACAAATGTATGTTTTAACCCAATCCCAAACCCTTACCTTAACCATTCGGACTGAATGCCTAAACTTAACGTTTTTACAGTTTTTGCCGATTGCTGACACACTGAACGTGAATACTGAGACAAAAGCATCAAAACCTTAACTTTTGTAATCATGCCTTTAAACAAAGGCACCAAAAGTACAAACTCATTTTCTGCTTTGCACTTTGGTTGCATTTCTGCAAAACACTACACACTGTTTCTTACATTGGACACTTCATTCAAGAATGAAATCTCTTTGCAATCATTGGGAAACCGCTTCTATTCAAAATGCAAAACATACCTGAAATTGGCAACACACACACACACCCACACCCACACATGAAAACACTTATACAGTAATTGAACACCAATTAGTCTGAGCCTTACCACCACAAATAGACCTCAGGTATGGTCACCTCTTTTGTGAGAACTTTGCAAACATGGAGGCAGTGAGAGGAAGAGGTATAGGGAGAGGAAGGACCAGGCAATAGACAGAGACATATTTCCGACAACATTAGGGCCACTTTGGTGGACCGTGTCATAAATCATGTCCTGACGATGAGGGAGGGGGAGAGTCCAGCCCAACCTGAGTCGCTACACGGTAGCATCCAGAATACAGACATTTAGACTTTCTACACTAGACTGTACCTATATGGAATTGTTGCATATCACAGTACAATACAATGGAGTCCTACAATATTAGGTTTATGCTCCTCAGTGAACCAAAACAAATAGATGTAGTACTGTGAAGTACATGTAATACAGTTGATGTTGCTGTGTACAGTATGACAGTACAGTATGTAACAAAAAACTAACCAATGACATCCTATTCTTGCATTTTCTACAGAACTGCCAGACGACCTCCTGAGGGTGGAAGGCAATGTCTGTTCACCGTGATCAGGAACTGGCCGTTTGTGTTGGCAAACAACATCATCCGCCCACATCAACCAAGAGAGTAAATCATTGCAGATCACACAACTTTGCATAATAATCAACCCGTGTCAGTACATCGACACTCTGCCGCCATCTTGGGTCAACACCATCCGCCCACATCAACTACGGGAGCAAATCATCGCAGATCACACAACGTTCCATAATAAACAACCAGTACGTTGACACTCTGCCGCCATCTTGGGTCAACACCATCTTACGACGAAGCAGCTGTCCAGGGTTTCATTTAGTCAAAGTGAAGGTCTTTGACTATGTACAAGTGTCACTGTACTACACTGTAATGGCAGTGCGTTGTGTCCTATTTGCTCTGCATTCAGACAAAATACAGTATGTGACCTAGGCAGGTGCCCCCATTCTGAGAGAGAGGGGGGGGGGGTGTTGTCTGTGGGGGCACCTGCCTTGCCTGCAAGCAATGGAAGAGGCATGCACCCTATTCCCTATATAGTGGGGTCAGTCCAGGGTTGCATACACAAGGCAACCGTCGCCTAGCCAGGGATGACATGGCTTGTGATGTGGCCAAACCCTAACAGAAGGCGGGATCCATAAACCATCCACCCCCTACAATATTTAGGTTTTTAGGTGCATTGTACTTTTGTTTATGTGATTTTACAGTAACTTATTGTATTGATCACTGTAGAAAAACAAACAATTTAAACCTGCAATGGCAAATAACTTAATTCTGAAGCCCTTCTATTTTTGTTTATTAATTGTACCTTTATTTAACTAGGCAAGTCAGTTAAGAGTAAATTCTTATTTACAATGACGGCCTAGGAACAGAGGGTTAACTGCCTTGTTCAGGGGCAGAATGACATTTTTACCTTGTCAGCTTGGGGATTCGATCTTGCAATCTTCCGGTTACTGGCCCAATGCTTTTACCACTAGGCTACCTGCCGCCCCGGCGTAAGTAGATGTACAGGAGCAATCTTTCACGACACAATTAAAAAGGTATACAATATACTGAAGACGTCAGTATTTTGATAAAGTACGTCCGTGTGTTGCTGCTTTGAAAGAGTAATTCAAATGGTCCAAGAAATGATTTTGAAAAATAATTGTTAAGTTTTGATTGCAGAGTTTCATTTTGACAGAAGTAAGATGTTTATCCCCGAGTGTTGTCTCATTTGGCTTGTGTGTTACGTTGATACACAACGAGCCACATTCCACAACAAGAGTGTAAGCAATCGCAAAAAAACCTGTAACCCTAACTCTTAACTTCAAAATTTGACGTTTGGAGAAACGTGGACTAAAAATCGAATTCTGCAGCACTTTTGAGTTAACAGTGTTCAGTCTGCAATGTTCCTCTCTCCTGCTTTAAAGTCGTGAAAAGTAGTCCACTGGGCCTTTTAATAGTCCTGTATTAGCAGAAATGTATTCCAGTGGCCATGCCCCTCACTGCACTGTCTGCTGGTCAGTCCAAATCAATGGCCTTGTTTTATTCTACTTCATGTACAAACTTATATTCACTTTAATACAATGAATTTCCCAAAAACCTTGTGCGCCAATTCTTTCACAAAAGTTTCCTGTTGCAAAGGGTAAGGCTTCTGAGAATCAAAGGGAATTAATTGCACCAACTCTAAATGGGGAATTTTTGTTGATTTTAAGTTAATCACAAAATGTACCTGATGACAGGTAAAAGGAACACTATTTCAGATGTAGGAACCCGATGAGGTACAATGTTGCAGATAACTGGTTTTTATCCAGCGAGGGGGAGGGGGGTAGGCAAAGATTTGTGCATCAAAACACCAACACGGGTTCCAAATGCCACCCTATTCCCTATATAGTGCACTACTTTAGACCAGAGCCCTATTCCCTATATAGTGCACTACTTTAGACCAGAGCCCTATAGAACCCTATTCCCTATATAGTGCACTACTTTAGACCAGGGAAACTGATCTTAAATTTGGGATTTTGATTATTTTGGTATTCAATGTAATGCAGCCTAATATTGAGAGGGGCTCCACTCTTTCTGTGGCTATTGTCAACTGTCAGGCTGTGTGACGGGTTGAGTGTGACGGGCTGTGGGTTGAGTGTCAGGCTGTGTGTCAGGTTGTATGTCAGGCTGTGTGTCAGGCTGTGTGTCGGGTTGAGTGTGACGGGCTGTGGGTTGAGTGTCAGGCTGTGTGTCAGGCTGTGTGACGGGCTGAGTGTGACGGGCTGTGGGTTGAGTGTCAGGTTGAGTGTCGGGTTGAGTGTCGGGTTGAGTGTCGGGTTGAGTGTCGGGTTGAGTGTCAGGCTGAGTGTCGGGCTGAGTGTCGGGCTGAGTGTCAGGCTGTGTGACGAGTTGTGTGTCAACTTTTCAGGCTATTGTGACTTTTGACACAAAACAGCTTGGTCCACTTCCCCCAACAGGTTGGACGTGCTAGAAGGTCTGACATCCTCCTCTCCGCTACTGAAATCTCAAAATCAGAACGAAAATAACTTTTACCGATCAAGAATGCCACCACCTGTTTGAGGAAGCGAACCAACTGCTTTTCTTCCAGACTGTTTGAAAGGACATTCTGACCACTTTCCCAACAAGTTAGACGAGTATGAAAATCTTCCACAAATGTTTTCTGCCATTCAAATCTAAAATCAGAAACTTCTTCCACGAAAAACATTTAAGAGCTAAAGCCTCACAACTTTACTTTACGCACAGTTACAATCTAGCGGTTGTTTTCCCATCTTTTGTCCAGTTCTTGGTAAATATATTGAAAGTTAAAGGGTTTCATTTCTTTCCAGGATCCTGGTACAGTTGACACATTAAACTCACAGCAGGGGAATGGTAGTTCAGACGTTTATCATACAAACTCAAATGTTTTATTTAATACAATAATAAACCAGCATTCTAAACTAAACATGGTTCCCTGATGTTTATAGATGATCATCCTGAAATCGTAATAAATCATAAAAAACACTAATACTGTAGTAATACAGTCTGTGTTGTATACAAAAGCAATACATAGAAAATACATACAGAAAATATGAAAAATACAAGCCTCCAGCTTGTAAAAAGGTGTGAAGTGAAAGTTCTTTGGGTAAAAGCTTAGAATACACATCATCCTCTCATAACACTAATGAGCAACACAAACACATCATTCTCTCATAACACTACTGAGCAACACAAAACACATCACTCTCTCATAACACTAATGAGCAACACAAACACATCATTCTCTCATAACACTAATGAGCAACACAAACACATCATTCTCTCATAACACTAATGAGCAACACAAAACACATCATTCTCTCATAACACTAATGAGCAACACAAACACATCATTCTCTCATAACACTAATGAGCAACACAAAACACATCATTCTCTCATAACACTAATGAGCAACACAAACACATCATTCTCTCATAACACTAATGAGCAATACAAACACATCACTCTCTCATAACACTAATGAGCAACACAAAACACATCAATCAAATGTAATTGATCTAATAGTGACATAACATCGCCTCAGTAGACAGGACTCACTCCACAGTGTAGGACCGTAGGGATATATGTTGGTGCCAGGATGAAACAGAGAGGAGGGCCTGAGAAGAGAACAGACCTGATTGGCAGAACATGTAACAGTATTTGGTAACATTCTAACGTGTGTCCATCGCGTCATGTGGTCACAGTTCTTGTCAATTAAACCCCCCCCAAAAATTGCATCTCTATCTGAGAAGCTCACAGTGTCACGTCTCTATCGAAGAAGCTCACCGTGTCACATCTCTATCTGAGAAGCTCACAGTGTCACGTCTCTATCGAAGAAGCTCACCGTGTCACATCTCTATCTGAGAAGCTCACAATGTCACATCTCTATCTGAGAAGCCCACAGTGTCACATCTCTATCTGAGAAGCCCACAGTGTCACATCTCTATCTGAGAAGCCCACAGTGTCACAGAAGGACGGACGGACAGTTCCTTTTGGCAGGAACAGTAACATGATTTGAGAAGCTCCGTGTTGCAGACAGACAGACAAAGACAATCTGGTGTGACTGACATCATCGCTCTAATATCCAAATGGTGATGACATTTGACTCCCAGCATCATAATACGTATTGTCATAAAAGATGACATTTCATTTATTTATTTATTTAACCAGGCAAGTCAGTTAAGAACAAATTATTATTTACAATGACGGCTTAGAAGGGGAACAGTGGGTTAACTGCCTTGTTCTCGGGGGAACAGTGGGTTAAACTGCCTTGTTCTCAGGGGAACAGTGGGTTAAACTGCCTTGTTCTCAGGGGAACAGTGGGTTAAACTGCCTTGTTCAGGGGAACAGTGGGTTAAACTACCTTGTTCTCAGGGGAACAGTGGGTTAAACTGCCTTGTTCTCAGGGGAACAGTGGGTTAAACTTGTTCAGGGGAACCTTGTTCTCAGGGGAACAGTGGGTTAAACTGCCTTGTTCAGGGGAACAGTGGGTTAAACTACCTTGTTCTCAGGGGAACAGTGGGTTAAACTACCTTGTTCTCAGGGGAACAGTGGGTTAAACTGCCTTGTTCAGGGGAACAGTGGGTTAAACTACCTTGTTCTCAGGGGAACAGTGGGTTAAACTGCCTTGTTCTCAGGGGAACAGTGGGTTAACTGCCTTGTTCTCAGGGAACTGTGGGTTAAACTGCCTTGTTCAGGGGAACAGTGGGTTAAACTGCCTTGTTCTCAGGGGAACAGTAGGTTAACTGCCTTGTTCTCAGGGGAACAGTGGGTTAAACTGCCTTGTTCTCAGGGGAACAGTGGGTTAAACTACCTTGTTCTCAGGGGAACAGTGGGTTAAACTGCATTGTTGTCAGGGGGCAGAACAACAGATTTTTACCTTGTCAGCTCGGGGGATTCCATCTAGCAACCTTTCGGTTACCGGCCCAACCTGCCGCTCACAACTTGTCATGAAACACATTTAGACCTGTTGTGACACACATTGCATTATTTAATGTCTGGTTATAACACCTACATAAGTGTCAAAACCCACAACAGTTGTTATTGTATGGCTGGTTATGACACCTACATAAAAGTGTCAAAGCCCACAAAACCAACCACACGAGGCAAAACATTTTATTACACCATGGCCACCTAACCATTTTAAAATTCTCATTGTAATTGCGTACATTGGATGTCAGACATGCAGCTACCCCAATGCTCTGTTTCTGATGACTGGGATGAATGTAGGAGCAGATTTCAGGAGCAGGACAAGACACCCTCTATGTGACTGATGACTGGGATGAATGTAGGAGCAGATTTCAGGAGCAGGACAAGACACCGTCTATGTGACTGATGACTGGGATGAATGTAGGAGCAGATTTCAGGATCAGGACAAGACACCCTCTATGTGACTGATGACTGGGATGAATAGGAGCAGATTTCATGCAGGACAAGACACCCTCATGTGACTGATGACTGGGATGAATGTAGGAGCAGATTTCAGGAGCAGGACAAGACACCCTCTATGTGACTGATGACTGGGATGAATTAGGAGCAGATTTCAGGATCAGGACAAGACACCCTCTATGTGACTGATGACTGGGATGAATGTAGGAGCAGATTTCAGGAGCAGGACAAGACACCCTCTATGTGACTGATGACTGGGATGAATGTAGGAGCAGATTTCAGGAGCAGGACAAGACACCGTCTATGTGACTGATGACTGACATAAGGACATAAGGTGCTAGGCCTATCTGGCTTATATGATTATGATGGTCATAAGGCTTCTTGGCATAACAAAGCAATTGTTCGGTGTTGAAAATAGTTTTGCTGTGCTGACGTCATAGGTACGAGACGGAGTCGCTGTTAGCATGGCTGTGCTGAGGTCATAGGTACGAGACGGAGTCGCTGTTAGCATGGCTGTGCTGACGTCATAGGTACGAGACGGAGTCGCTGTTAGCATGGCTGTGCTGACGTCATAGGTACGAGACAGAGTCGCTGTTAGCATGGCTGTGCTGACGTCATAGGTACGAGACGGAGCCGCTGTTAGCATGGCTGTGCTGAGGTCATAGGTACGAGACGGAGCCGCTGTTAGCATGGCTGTGCTGACGTCATAGGTACGAGACGGAGCCGCTGTTAGCATGGCTGTGCTGAGGTCATAGGTACGAGACGGAGCCGCTGTTAGCATGGCTGTGCTGAGGTCATAGGTACGAGACGGAGCCGCTGTTAGCATGGCTGTGCTGAGGTCATAGGTACGAGACGGAGCCGCTG
This sequence comes from Oncorhynchus tshawytscha, assembly GCF_018296145.1. Lineage (NCBI taxonomy): Eukaryota > Metazoa > Chordata > Actinopteri > Salmoniformes > Salmonidae > Oncorhynchus > Oncorhynchus tshawytscha. The sequence continues at coordinate 49,442,125 of NC_056461.1, read as the reverse complement.
TTAGCATGGCTGTGCTGAGGTCATAGGTACGAGACGGAGCCGCTGTTAGCATGGCTGTGCTGAGGTCATAGGTACGAGACGGAGACGCTGTTAGCATGGCTGTGCTGAGGTCATAGGTACGAGACGGAGCTGAGTACCGTAGATCAGCACAGCGGTGCTAAAAAAGTTGTTTTGCACACCCTCGAGTGTACAATAGCTTTCCAACAAAGAATTACCAATTAAATAAAACACATTACTTTGATGAATTTAGTCATAGTCCCGACACATCTACGATTGCTCTATGTTAGGTTGAGACGCGACCCAGTCGTTAAGTCTTTGTTCTGTATCTATGGACGCAACCCAGTCGTTCGTTCTAAATGTTTCATTGCCAGCTTTTATCCCTTGCTTGCTAGCTAGCCAACTTCACAGCTAACACAATCGCTTCAAACTGAAGCTGGTAAGACAGCAAACTAGCTGCAATTCATGTTGTTTGCATACAGTATATCTGTAAAAAATTATGCTGGTTCATGACTTTTACTGGCTGAGAAAAAATGTCTTGTCCAGACACGTTAATTGTCAATAGGAGATCTAGTGGAGATCGAATTTCAATATTGATTTTATTTTTTAATTGTCGAGAGACAGACGGCAACGTTTTTACAAACCCCCGTTGTTGCAAACTAAATGTAGGCTAGAAGCGGAGAGATAATGTCTAGAAGCTTTTTACAGAGGAAAATCATTTCATGAATTGTCTGACTGGGCTGATGGGACAATGGATACATAGGGATTTGTCAGATGGAACAGAAAACAAGATACCTATTGTCATCTGCTTACCTTAAGCTAAACCATTTGTTTTTGTACGGCTTAGAATGCATCTCAACCAATAAAAATGCTTGTTTTGACCAACCTGTTTTAGAAAGTGTATTTTCTTAGTCCAAGCAAAGTGACACAGGATGGGTCGTAATGGTTAATCACAATATCATAAATTGTATTTTCTGCAAGTTATTTAAAATATGATAAAACATTACTCATTGCAACAAGAAAGGATTTTTTAAAGAAACAAACTTTCAAACAAAACTAATTTGAGTAAATGAGGGTTTTGACACTTAAGTAGGTAACCATAACCAGCCATAAAATAACCGGGATTCATCCGATGGTATTGAGGAGTACACCACATAAGTCACCGGCTTCATCAATAAGTGCATTGATGACGTCGTCCCCACAGTGACCGTACGTACATACACCAACCAGAAGCCATGGATTACAGGCAACATCCACACTAAGCTAAAGGGTAGAGTGGCTGCTTCAAGGAGCGGGACTCTTAACCTGGGCGCTTATAAGAAATCTCGCTTTGCCCTCCGACGAACCATCAAACAGGCAAAAAAATCAATATAGGACTAAGATTGAATCCTACTACACCGGCTCTGACACTCGTTGGATGTCGCGAGCTGCCCAGTGACACGAGCCTACCAAATGAGCTAAATGACTTCTATGCTCGCATCAAGGCAAGCAACACTGAAGCATGCATGAGAGCACCAGCTATTCCGAACGATTGTGTGATCACGCTCTCCGTTGCTTGCCTCGAAGCACGCATAGAAGTCATTTAGCAGGCTCGTGTGAGAGCGTGATCACACACTCGTTCGGAATAGCTGGTGCTCTCATGCATGCTTCAGTGTTGCTTGCCTCGAAGCACACATAGAAGTAATTTAGCTCATTTGATAGGCTTGTGTGATGTGATTAAGACATTTAAACAGGTCAACATTCACAAGACCGCGGGATCAGACGGATTACCAGGACATGTACTCAGTGCATGCGCTGACCAACTGAGTCTGTCATACCAACATGTTTAAAGCAGACCACAGGCTTGTCATGACTCATAACACCATCATCCCAGCAAACCTAGACCCACTCCACTTTGCATACCGCCCAAACAGATCCACAGATAACGCAAATCTCTATTGCACTCCACACTGCCCTTTCCCACCTGGACAAAAGGAACACCTAAGTGAGAATGCTGTTCATTGACTTCAGCTCAGCGTTCAACACCATAGTGCCCTCAAAGCTCATCACTAAGCTAAGGACCCTGGGATTAAACCCTTCCATCTTCAACTGGATCCTGGACTGCGTGACGGGCCGTCCCCAGGTGGTAGGCAACAACATATTTGCTTTGCTGATCCTCAACATAGAGGCCCCTCAGGGGTGCGTGCTTAGTCCCCTCCTGTACTCCCTGTTTACTCGCGACTGCATGGCCAAGCACGACTCCAACACCATCATTAAGTTTGCTGACAACACAACGGTGGTAGGCCTGATCACCGACAACGATGAGGAGGTCAGAGACCTGGCCAGTGTGGTACCAGGACAAAAACCTCTCCCTCAACATGATCAAAACAAAGGAGATGATCATGGACTACAGGAAAAGGAAGGCTGAGAACGCCCCCATTCTCATCGACAGGGTGGTAGAGAACGCCCCCATTCTCATCGACAGGGTGGTAGAGAACGCCCCCATTCTCATCGACAGTGTGGTAGTGAAGCAGGTTGAGAGCTTCCAAGTTCCTTGGCGTCCACATCACCAACAAACTATCATGGGTCCTCAGATTCTCAAAAGGTTCCACAGCTGCACCACTGAGAGCATCCTGACTGGTTGCATCACCGTGTGCACCTTCACGCACATGTTGATTTTGTCCATCCACAGCAGAAGCGATCAGGACACTCAAGTTGAAATATCAAAACAAACTCTGAACCAACTATATTAATTCTGGGACAGGTCGAAACACATGAAATATTCATGGCAACTGCTCGGCCTCCGACCACAAGGCACTACAGAGGGTAGTGCGTACGGCCCAGTACATCATGGGTCCAAGGCACAGCAGAGGGTAGTGCGTACGGCCCAGTACATCACTGGGTCCAAGCTTCCTGCCTTGCAAGACCTCTATACCAGGCGGTGTCAGAGGAAGGCCCTAAAAATTACCAAAGACTCCAGCCACCTTAGACTGTTCTCTCTGCTACCGGGCGGCAAGCGATACCGGAGTGCCAAGTCTAGGTCCAAGAACAGCTTAACAACTTCTACCCCCAAAGCCATAAGACTCCTGAACAGCTAATCAAAATGGCCACCCAGACTTTTTTGCATTAACCCCCTTTGTTTTATTGTCACTTCACCTACATTGGTGGAAAAAGTAACCAATTGTCAAACATACCTTAATAGAAAGGTACTCAAATAAAATTGAACGTCACCCAGTGAAATACTACTTCAGTAAAAGTCTCAAAGTATTTGGTTGTAAATATACAGTAAGCAGTAAGTATCAAGAAGTAAATGTAATTGCTCAATTTTACTTAAGTATGCAAAAGTAAAAATCTTTTCAAATTCCTTATATTAAGGAAAACAGACGGCTTCATTTTCTTGTCTTTAAAAAAACAATTCACGGATAGCCAGGGGGCACACTCCAACACTTAGACATCATTACAGATAGCCAGGGGCACTCTCCAACACTTAGACATCATTACAGATAGCCAGGGGAACACTCCAACACTTAGACATCATTACAGATAGCCAGGGGCACACTCCAACACTTAGACATCATTACAGATAGCCAGGGGTACACTCCAACACTTAGACATCATTACAGATAACCAGGGGAACACTCCAACACTCAGACATCATTACAGATAGCCAGGGGCACACTCCAACACTCAGACATCATTACAGATAGCCAGGGGAACACTCCAACACTCAGACATTACAGATAGCCAGGGGAACACTCCAACACTTAGACATCATTACAGATAGCCAGGGTACACTCCAACACTCAGACATCATTACAGATAGCCAGGGGAACACTCCAACACTCAGACATCATTACAGATAGCCAGGGGCACACTCCAACACTCAGATATCATTACAGATAGCCAGGGGGCACACTCCAACACTTAGACATCATTACAGATAGCCAGGGGTACACTCCAACACTTAGACATCATTACAGATAGCCAGGGAACACTCCAACACTCAGATATCATTACAGATAGCCAGGGGAACACTCCAACACTCAGATATCATTACAGATAGCCAGGGGGCACACTCCAACACTCAGACATTACAGATAGCCAGGGGAACACTCCAACACTTAGACATCATTACAGATAGCCAGGGGAACACTCCAACACTCAGATATCATTACAGATAGCGAGGGGAACACTCCAACACTCAGACATCATTTACAGATAGCCAGGGGAACACTCCAACATCATTACAGATAGCCAGGGGAACACTCCAATACTCAGACATCATTACAGAGAGCCAGGGGAACACTCCAACACTCAAGACAGAATTTATGAAAGATGCATGTGTGTTTAGTGAGTCCACCAGATCAGAGGCAGTAGGGATGACAAGGTGTTCTCTTGATAAGTGTGTGAATTGGACCATTTTCCTGTCCTGCTAAGCATTCAAAATGTAACAAGTACTTTTTGGGTATAAAAAGTACTCTTTTTTTTTAGGAATGCAGTGAAGTTAAAGTAGTCAAAAATATAAAAAGTAATGTACAGATACCCCAACTTTAAAGTACCTTGACTAACCTGTACCCCCGCACATTAACTCGATACCGGTACCCCCTGTATATAGCCTCGTTATTGTTACTTTTTAGAAAAGTATTACTGTTTTATTTTATACTTTAAGTTTATTTAGTAAATATTTTCTTAACTCTTATTTTTATTATAACTGCATTGTTGGCTAAGGGCTTGTAAGTAAGCATTTCACGGTAAGGTATATGTGACAAATACAATTTGATTTGATGACAGTGTTATGATCATTATGATAAGTTATGTCAGCTGTTGTGACATGGTTATAACTGTGTCATAACGTGTTATGATGCTGGTGTCAAGCGTTACCCAAAGGGTTTTCAGTAAAAGAGTAAAAAAAAAGGCTCAGTCATGTCTTTACAACTTCCTCCTCTCCTCGCTTCCTCTTCTGGGCACCTTCCAGGCAACAAGACAGGTCCCCCTCTCCTCTCTTCCTCCTCCTCCTTCTGGGCACCTTCCAGGCAACAAGACAGGTTCTCCTCTCATCTCTAACCTCCCCTGGGCACCTTCTAGACAACAAGACATGTTCTCCTCTCCTCTCTTCCTCTTCTCCTCTTCCTCCACTGGGCACCTTCCAGGCAACAAGTCAGCTCCTCCTCTGAACCCCTGCTTTTCTTTCCTCTCTTCAGTGTCCGTTAACCCTCTCCTCCCCTCTAGGTGTATACAGGTCAGAACTCATCCTCTCCCAGGTATAGCGAGGTCATATCTAGATCCAGCATGCATTGCTCTGCCTCAGTCAGTCCATAGGGGGAGTCTCCAGACAGAGGAAGAGACCTACACCTCCCCTTCCTTTGTTCACTGGCAGACACGCTAAATGTGGAGCTGCGCTGCCTCTGCTGCTGTTGGTTATGGCGCCCCTGCTGGTCGGAGGCAGTGTTGCAAGACTGAGCTTCTCTCAGCTTCCTGGCCAGGATATTTCTCTGAATCGGGGAAGGGCCTCGACGGTTCCAGTTGTGTTCTGCCCGCTCTGCCCGGTCCGGGGTGAGGTAAGCAGGGCAGCCACGAGACCCCACCCCTGGTCCTAATCCTGGTCCACCTATACCTGAAGTCCCACCTCTCTCTCCTCTATCTTCACCACCTTCTCTTCGATCACCAATCCTCCGCCTCTCCCTCTCCAGGGTGAGTTCAGGGTTGCTAAGATGCTCAGATCCTAACATGGCCGCCGTTGTAGTGTTGGTCTCTGTGTGTTTAGGGTCAGAGATCAAGTAGGTGTTGTTGTTTTCAGCGTGTTTGGGTTTGTTACTGGAAAACAGAGGACATCCAGTCTCCACCCAGGGTCTTCTCCTGTCGTCCCCAGGCCAAAGGGGTCGCGGTTTGGGCCTGGCCCAGTCAGGGGTGCTCTGCTCTGGGATGGGATAGGCTGGGTTCTGGGTCTCCAAGGTTCCTCGGGTCCTACAGCTGCCTTCGGGGAGGGTCCTGGTGCGGGGACCCACCTGAATTAATTAATAGATGAATGTCTGAATTAATCATTAATTGTGCATATATACACTGTCATTTGAGTACAACAATACATACGTTAAATATTATCAAGGACTTATTTCCATTGTGGTCCAGGTTATTACCTTCCTGGTTGTTATTGGTTATTACCTTCCTGGTTGTTATTGGTTATTACCTTCCTGGTTGTTATTGGTTATTACCTTCCTGGTTGTTATTGGTTATTACCTTCCTGGTTGTTATTGGTTATTACCTTCCTGGTTGTTATTTGTTATTACCTTCCTGGTTGTTATTGGTTATTACCTTCCTGGTTGTTATTGGTTATTACCTTCCTGGTTGTTATTTGGTTATTACCTTCCTGGTTGTTATTGGTTATTACCTTCCTGGTTGTTATTGGTTATTACCTTCCTGGTTGTTATTGGTTATTACCTTCCTGGTTGTTATTGGTTATTACCTTCCTGGTTGTTATTGGTTATTACCTTCCTGGTTGTTATTGGTTATTACCTTCCTGGTTGTTATTGGTTATTACCTTCCTGGTTGTTATTGGTTATTACCTTCCTGGTTGTTATTGGTTATTACCTGGTTGGTTGTTATTACCTTCCTGGTTGTTATTGGTTTCCTGGTTGTTATTGGTTATTACCTTCCTGGTTGTTATTGGTTATTACCTTCCTGGTTGTTATTGGTTATTACCTTCCTGGTTGTTATTGGTTATTACCTTCCTGGTTGTTATTGGTTATTACCTTCCTGGTTGTTATTGGTTATTACCTTCCTGGTTGTTATTGGTTATTACCTTCCTGGTTGTTATTGGTTATTACCTTCCTGGTTGTTATTGGTTATTACCTTCCTGGTTGTTATTGGTTATTACCTTCCTGGTTGTTATTGGTTATTACCTTCCTGGTTGTTATTGGTTATTACCTTCCTGGTTGTTATTGGTTATTACCTTCCTGGTTGTTATTGGTTATTACCGTCCTGGTTGTTATTGGTTATTACCTTCCTGGTTGTTATTGGTTATTACCTTCCTGGTTGTTATTGGTTATTACCTGGGTCTGACTCCTCTCCCTGTGGGGGCGACATGGGGCTGCTGGGGGAGGTGGGGGCTTGGTGTCGTGAAAGCTGGATGTCCGTCTGCAGTTTGGGTTTTTCTGGTACGAGTTGGAGGGAACGCCTCCTCCACCCATCCCTCCTAACCCTGTCCTCTCCACCATCTCCACCCAGTCTGCCGTGCGGTCTCGTCGTTGGGAGCTCCCGCCTCCTCCTCCCCTACCTTCTCTCATGTATCCGGCCACGGGAGGCCCCAGGACGAGCTCCACCCTGGGGCTCAGTCTGTCTGGCAGAGTAACCGAGCTGCGCTGTGGGACCCTGTGCTCGGGGAAAGGGGCGGTGATACGAAACCGGCTCAGATTAGAATCTTCTTCCTGGAGGTCCAGGGGGCTGGGGTTGGGGCCGAGCCCAGGGAGGGTGAACCCTGGCTGGGTAGGAGTGGAGGTGGGGGAGTCCTCCAGAAGAGTGTCGTGGACAGGGCTCTGTGAGACGTGATAGAGCTGGGTGGCTTCCTTTAAACCTCTCTTCTTCATCTCTTTTAACTGCTGCTGGGCCAGACGGTACCTGGAGAATACAGTCATATAGTTAACCCTACAGCTGCTGCTGAACCAGACGGTACCTGGAGAATACAGTCATATAGTTAACCCTACAGCTGCTGCTGAACCCTGGATAGAATACAGTCATATAGTTAACCCTACAGCTGCTGCTGAACCAGACGGTACCTGGAGAATACAGTCATATAGTTAACCCTACAGCTGCTGGGCCAGACGGTACCTGGAGAATACAGTCATATAGTTAACCCTACAGCTGCTGCTGGGCCAGACGGTACCTGGAGAATACAGTCATATAGTTAACCCTACAGCTGCTGGGCCAGACGGTACCTGGAGAATACAGTCATATAGTTAACCCTACAGCTGCTGGGCCAGACGGTACCTGGAGAATACAGTCATATAGTTAACCCTACAGCTGCTGCTGGGCCAGACGGTACCTGGAGAATACAGTCATATAGTTAACCCTACAGCTGCTGCTGGGCCAGACGGTACCTGGAGAATACAGTCATATAGTTAACCCTACAGCTGCTGCTGGGCCAGACGGTACCTGGAGAATACAGTCATATAGTTAACCCTACAGCTGCTGCTGGGCCAGACGGTACCTGGAGAATACAGTCATATAGTTAACCCTACAGCTGCTGGGCCAGACGGTACCTGGAGAATACAGTCATATAGTTAACCCTACAGCTGCTGCTGAACCAGACGATACCTGGAGAATACAGTCATATAGTTAACCCTACAGCTGCTGCTGAACCAGACGATACCTGGAGAATACAGTCATATAGTTGACCCTACAGCTGCTGCTGGGCCAGACGGTACTTGGAGAATACAGTCATATAGTTAACCCTACAGCTGCTGCTGAACCCTGGACAGAATACAGTCATATAGTTAACCCTACAGCTGCTGCTGAACCAGACGATACCTAGACAGAATACAGTCATATAGTTAACCCTACAGCTGCTGCTGAACCAGACGATACCTGGAGAATACAGTCATATAGTTAACCCTACAGCTGCTGGGCCAGACGGTACCTGGAGAATACAGTCATATAGTTAACCCTACAGCTGCTGCTGAACCAGACGATACCTAGACAGAATACAGTCATATAGTTAACCCTACAGCTGCTGCTGAACCCTGGACAGATCAGTCATATAGTTAACCCTACAGCTGCTGCTGAACCAGACGAATACCTGGAGAATACAGTCATATAGTTAACCATACAGCTGCTGCTGGGCCAGACGATACCTGGAGAATACAGTCATATAGTTAACCCTACAGCTGCTGCTGGGCCAGACGGTACCTGGAGAATACAGTCATATAGTTAACCCTACAGCTGCTGGGCCAGACGGTACCTGGAGAATACAGTCATATAGTTAACCCTACAGCTGCTGCTGAACCAGACGATACCTGGAGAATACAGTCATATAGTTAACCCTACAGCTGCTGCTGAACCAGACGATACCTGGAGAATACAGTCATATAGTTGACCCTACAGCTGCTGCTGGGCCAGACGGTACTTGGAGAATACAGTCATATAGTTGACCCTACAGCTGCTACTGAACCAGACGGTACCTGGAGAATACAGTCATATAGTTGACCCTACAGCTGCTGCTGGGCCAGACGGTACCTGGAGAATACAGTCATATAGTTAACCCTACAGCTGCTGCTGGGCCAGACGGTACCTGGAGAATACAGTCATATAGTTAACCCTACAGCTGCTGGGCCAGACGGTACCTGGAGAATACAGTCATATAGTTAACCCTACAGCTGCTGCTGAACCAGACGGTACCTGGAGAATACAGTCATATAGTTAACCCTACAGCTACTGCTGAACCCTGGATAGAATACAGTCATATAGTTAACCCTACAGCTGCTGCTGAACCAGACGATACCTGGAGAATACAGTCATATAGTTAACCCTACAGCTGCTGCTGAACCAGACGGTACCTGGAGAATACAGTCATATAGTTAACCCTACAGCTGCTGCTGAACCAGACGATACCTAGACAGAATACAGTCATATAGTTAACCCTACAGCTGCTGCTGAACCCTGGACAGATCAGTCATATAGTTAACCCTACAGCTGCTGCTGGGCCAGACGGTACCTGGAGAATACAGTCATATAGTTAACCCTACAGCTGCTGCTGGGCCAGACGGTACTTGGAGAGTACAGTCATATAGTTAACCCTACAGCTGCTGCTGAACCCTGGATAGAATACACTCATATTGTTAACCCTACAGCTGCTGCTGAACCAGACGATACCTGGAGAATACAGTCATATAGTTAACCCTACAGCTGCTGCTGAACCAGACGATACCTGGAGAATACAGTCATATAGTTAACCCTACAGCTGCTGCTGAACCCTGGACAGAATACAGTCATATAGTTAACCCTACAGCTGCTGCTGAACCAGACGATACCTGGAGAATACAGTCATATAGTTAACCCTACAGCTACTGCTGAACCAGACGATACCTGGAGAATACAGTCATATAGTTAACCCTACAGCTGCTGCTGAACCAGACGGTACCTGGAGAATACAGTCATATAGTTAACCCTACAGCTGCTGCTGGGCCAGACGGTACCTGGAGAATACAGTCATATAGTTAACCCTACAGCTGCTGCTGGGCCAGACGGTACTTGGAGAATACAGTCATATAGTTAACCCTACAGCTGCTGCTGAACCAGATGGTACCTGGAGAATACAGTCATATAGTTAACCCTACAGCTGCTGCTGAACCAGACGGTACCTGGAGAATACAGTCATATAGTTAACCCTACAGCTGCTGCTGAACCAGACGATACCTGGAGAATACAGTCATATAGTTAACCCTACAGCTGCTGCTGAACCAGACAGTCATATAGTCAGAAGGTTATTATTTCAATTGATCAGCAGTTTTCAAATGTGTTGATGAATCCAAGCAAGAGAATGAATAGGTTTATTAGTGCGCTTGTTTCAGTAAACATGCTGACTAGCCCGTCCGTGTGCTCCATCGTGCGCATGTTGATTTTGTCCTGGACACGCAGGTTGAAGTATCAAAACAAAGTCTGAACAAACTGTTTTCATTTGGGGACAGGTCGAAACACATGAAACACTCATGGTAATTTAGCTAGCTAGGTTGCTGTTGCTAGGTAATTTGTCCTGGGATATAAACATTGGGTTGTTATTTTACCTGAAATACTTATTTTCCTGGATCTTTGTAGAATTTTGAGTCACACAGAATCGTGTGTTCTCTACGATAAAGAATCCACAGATGAAAGGGGAAGTCAGTCTTCTGTGGACTTTTTATGGCAGTTGGCAACCAACTTTAAGGTGCATTATCACCACCAACCAGACTGGAGTGTGGACCTCAGTTCAGCTTTTAATCACCCACGTGAGTATGTGCTCCTAACAACCAATGAGGAGATGGGAGAGGCGGGACTTGCAGCACGTCAAGTGCTACAGGAACAAAGTTCTATTTTGGTGCCTGGCTTCTCAGATGCTTGACGACGCCCAGTTTGGATAAAATGATTGAGAAAAAAAACGTGTATATTTATTATGCAACATTCACACACTTACGCAAGTGGTGTGGTCAGCATCTACCCCTAGTTATTCCCAGTACTTCAGCATCTACCCCTAGTTATTCCCAGTACTTCAGCATCTACCCCTAGTTATTCCCCGTACTTCAGCATCTACCCCTAGTTATTCCCCGTACTTCAGCATCTACCCCTAGTTATTCCCAGTACTTCAGCATCTACCCCTAGTTATTCCCAGTACTTCAGCTAGAACACTACAGTTATTCCCAGTACTTCAGCATCTACCCCTAGTTATTCCCAGTACTTCAGCTAGAACACTACAGTTATTCCCAGTACTTCAGCTAGAACACTACAGTTATTCCCAGTACTTCAGCTAGAACACTACAGTTATTCCCCGTACTTCAGCATCTACCCCTAGTTATTCCCAGTACTTCAGCATCTACCCCTAGTTATTCCCAGTACTTCAGCTAGAACACTACAGTTATTCCCAGTACTTCAGCTAGAACACTACAGTTATTCCCCGTACTTCAGCATCTACCCCTAGTTATTCCCAGTACTTCAGCTAGAACACTACAGTTATTCCCAGTACTTCAGCTAGAACACTACAGTTATTCCCCGTACTTCAGCATCTACCCCTAGTTATTCCCCGTACTTCAGCATCTACCCCTAGTTATTCCCCGTACTTCAGCATCTACCCCTAGTTATTCCCAGTACTTCAGCTTCTACCCCTAGTTATTCCCAGTACCTCAGCATCTACCCCTAGTTATTCCCCGTACCTCAGCATCTACCCCTAGTTATTCCCCGTACTTCAGCATCTACCCCTAGTTATTCCCCATACTTCAGCATCTACCCCTAGTTATTCCCCGTACTTCAGCATCTACCCCTAGTTATTCCCTGTACTTCAGCATCTACCCCTAGTTATTCCCGTACTTCAGCATCTACCCCTAGTTATTCCCCGTACTTCAGCATCTACCCCTAGTTATTCCCCGTACTTCAGCATCTACCCCTAGTTATTCCCCGTACTTCAGCATCTACCCCTAGTTATTCCCCGTACTTCAGCATCTACCCCTAGGTATTCCCCGTACTTCAGCATCTACCCCTAGTTATTCCCCGTACTTCAGCATCTACCCCTAGTTATTCCCGTACTTCAGCATCCACCCCTAGTTATTCCCCGTACTTCAGCATCCACCCCTAGTTATTCCCCGTACTTCAGCATCCACCCCTAGTTATTCCCCGTACTTCAGCATCCACCCCTAGTTATTCCCGTACTTCAGCATCCACCCCTAGTTATTCCCCGTACTTCAGCATCTACCACTATTTATTCCCGTACTTCAGCATCTACCCCTATTTATTCCCGTACTTCAGCATCTACCCCTAGTTATTCCCGTACTTCAGCATCTACCCCTAGTTATTCCCAGTACTTCAGCATCTACCCCTAGTTATTCCCGTACTTCAGCATCTACCCCTAGTTATTCCCGTACTTCAGCATCTACCCCTAGTTATTCCCAGTACTTCAGCATCTACCCCTAGTTATTCCCAGTACTTCAGCATCTACCCCTAGTTATTCCCAGTACTTCAGCATCTACCCCTAGTTATTCCCCGTACTTCAGCATCTACCCCTAGTTATTCCCAGTACTTCAGCATCTACCCCTAGTTATTCCCGTACTTCAGCATCTACCCCTAGTTATTCCCAGTACTTCAGCATCTACCCCTAGTTATTCCCCGTACTTCAGCATCTACCCCTAGTTATTCCCAGTACTTCAGCATCTACCCCTAGTTATTCCCCGTACTTCAGCTAGAATACTACAGTTATTCCCAGTACTTCAGCATCTACCCCTAGTTATTCCCCATACTTCAGCTAGAACACTACAGTTATTCCCCATAATTCAGCTAGAACACTACAGTTATTCCCCGTACTTCAGCTAGAACACTACAGTTATTCCCCGTACTTCAGCTAGAACACTACAGTTATTCCCAGTACTTCAGCTAGAACACTACAGTTATTCCCCATACTTCAGCTAGAACACTACAGTTTTTCCCCGTACTTCAGCTAGAACACTACAGTTATTCCCCGTACTTCAGCTACAACACTACAGTTATTCCCCGTACTTCAGCTACAACACTACAGTTATTCCTCGTACTTCAGTTAGAACACTACAGTTATTCCCCGTACTTCAGCTAGAACACTACAGTTATTCCCCGTACTTCAGCTACAACACTACAGTTATTCCGCGTACTTCAGCTAGAATACTAGTTATTCCCCGTACTTCAGCTACAACACTACAGTTATTCCCCGTACTTCAGCTACAACACTACAGTTATTCCTCGTACTTCAGTTAGAACACTACAGTTATTCCCTGTACTTCAGCTAGAACACTACAGTTATTCCCCGTACTTCTGACTCAGACCACTACAGTTATTCCCCGTACTTCAGCTAGAATACTACAGTTATTCCCCGTACTTCAGCTAGAACACTACAGTTATTCCCCGTACTTCAGCTAGAACACTACAGTTATTCCCGTACTTCAGCTACAACACTACAGTTATTCCCGTACTTCAGCTACAACACTACAGTTATTCCCGTACTTCAGCTACAACACTACAGTTATTCCCGTACTTCAGCATCTAACCCTACAGTTATTCCCCGTACTTCAGCTACAACACTACAGTTATTCCCCGTACTTCAGCTACAACACTACAGTTATTCCCCGTACTTCAGCTACAACACTATAGTTATTCCCCGTACTTCAGCATCTAACCCTACAGTTATTCCCCGTACTTCAGCTAGAACACTACAGTTATTCCCCGTAATTCAGCTAGAACACTACAGTTATTCCCCGTAATTCAGCTAGAACACTACAGTTATTCCCCGTACTTCAGCTAGAACACTACAGTTATTCCCCGTACTTCAGCTAGAACACTACAGTTATTCCCCGTACTTCAGCTAGAACACTACAGTTATTCCCCGTACTTCTGACTCAGAACACTACAGTTATTCCCGTACTTCAGCTAGAACACTACAGTTATTCCCCGTACTTCAGCTAGAACACTACAGTTATTCCCCGTACTTCAGCTAGAATACTACAGTTATTCCCCGTACTTCAGCTAGAATACTACAGTTATTCCCCGTACTTCAGCATCTAAAACTACAGTTATTCCCGTACTTCAGCTAGAACACTACAGTTATTCCCGTACTTCAGCATCTAACCCTACAGTGATTCCCGTACTTCAGCTAGAACACTACAGTTATTCCCCGTACTTCAGCATCTACCCCTAGTTATTCCCGTACTTCAGCATCTACCCCTAGTTATTCCCAGTACTTCAGCATCTACCCCTAGTTATTCCCCGTACTTCAGCATCTACCCCTAGTTATTCCCAGTACTTCAGCATCTACCCCTAGTTATTCCCGTACTTCAGCATCTACCCCTAGTTATTCCCAGTACTTCAGCATCTACCCCTAGTTATTCCCCGTACTTCAGCTAGAATACTACAGTTATTCCCAGTACTTCAGCATCTACCCCTAGTTATTCCCCGTACTTCAGCTAGAACACTACAGTTATTCCCCATAATTCAGCTAGAACACTACAGTTATTCCCCGTACTTCAGCTAGAACACTACAGTTATTCCCCGTACTTCAGCTAGAACACTACAGTTATTCCCAGTACTTCAGCTAGAACACTACAGTTATTCCCCATACTTCAGCTAGAACACTACAGTTATTCCCCGTACTTCAGCTAGAACACTACAGTTATTCCCCGTACTTCAGCTAGAACACTACAGTTATTCCCCGTACTTCAGCTACAACACTACAGTTATTCCTCGTACTTCAGTTAGAACACTACAGTTATTCCCCGTACTTCAGCTAGAACACTACAGTTATTCCCCGTACTTCAGCTACAACACTACAGTTATTCCGCGTACTTCAGCTAGAACACTACAGTTATTCCCCGTACTTCAGCTACAACACTACAGTTATTCCCCGTACTTCAGCTACAACACTACAGTTATTCCTCGTACTTCAGTTAGAACACTACAGTTATTCCCTGTACTTCAGCTAGAACACTACAGTTATTCCCCGTACTTCTGACTCAGACCACTACAGTTATTCCCCGTACTTCAGCTAGAATACTACAGTTACTCCCCGTACTTCAGCTAGAATACTACAGTTATTCCCTGTACTTCAGCTAGAATACTACAGTTATTCCCCGTACTTCAGCTACAACACTACAGTTATTCCCCGTACTTCAGCTACAACACTACAGTTATTCCCCGTACTTCAGCTACAACACTATAGTTATTCCCCGTACTTCAGCATCTAACCCTACAGTTATTCCCCGTACTTCAGCTACAACACTACAGTTATTCCCGTACTTCAGCTACAACACTACAGTTATTCCCCGTACTTCAGCTACAACACTATAGTTATTCCCCGTACTTCAGCATCTAACCCTACAGTTATTCCCCGTACTTCAGCTAGAACACTACAGTTATTCCCCGTACTTCAGCTAGAACACTACAGTTATTCCCCGTACTTCAGCTAGAACACTACAGTTATTCCCCGTACTTCAGCTAGAATACTACAGTTATTCCCCGTACTTCAGCATCTAAAACTACAGTTATTCCCCGTACTTCAGCTAGAACACTACAGTTATTCCCCGTACTTCTGACTCAGAACACTACAGTTATTCCCCGTACTTCAGCTAGAACACTACAGTTATTCCCCGTACTTCAGCTAGAACACTACAGTTATTCCCCGTACTTCAGCTAGAATACTACAGTTATTCCCCGTACTTCAGCTAGAATACTACAGTTATTCCCCGTACTTCAGCTCTAAAACTACAGTTATTCCCCGTACTTCAGCTAGAACACTACAGTTATTCCCCGTACTTCAGCATCTAACCCTACAGTGATTCCCCGTACTTCAGCTAGAACACTACAGTTATTCCCCGTACTTCAGCATCTAACCCTACAGTGATTCCCTGTACTTCTGACTCAGAACACTACAGTTATTCCCCATACTTCAGCATCTAAAACTACAGTTATTCCCCGTACTTCAGCTAGAATACTACAGTTACTCCCCGTACTTCAGCTAGAATACTACAGTTATTCCCTGTACTTCAGCTAGAATACTACAGTTATTCCCCATACTTCTGACTCAGAACACTACAGTTATTCCCCGTACTTCAGCTAGAACACTACAGTTATTCCCCGTACTTCAGCTAGAACACTACAGTTATTCCCCGTACTTCAGCTAGAACACTACAGTTATTCCCCGTACTTCAGCTAGAACACTACAGTTATTCCCCGTACTTCAGCTAGAATACTACAGTTATTCCCAGTACTTCAGCTAGAACACTACAGTTATTCCCGTACTTCAGCTAGAATACTACAGTTATTCCCCGTACTTCAGCTAGAATACTACAGTTATTCCCTGTACTTCTGACTCAGAACACTACAGTTATTCCCCGTACTTCAGCATCTAACACTTCAGTTATTCCAAGTACTTCAGCTAGAGCACTACAGTTATTCCCTGTACTTCTGACTCAGACCACTACAGTTATTCCCCGTACTTCAGCTAGAATACTACAGTTATTCCCGTACTTCAGCTAGAATACTACAGTTATTCCCCGTACTTCAGCTAGAATTCTACAGTTATTCCCTGTACTTCTGACTCAGAACTCTACAGTTATTCCCCATACTTCAGCTAGAACACTACAGTTATTCCCTGTACTTCTGACTCAGACCACTACAGTTATTCCCCATACTTCTGACTCAGACCACTACAGTTATTCCCTGTACTTTTGACTCAGAACAGTCCTAAAGCCTTTTAAAAAATATGAAAATATATGTATATATATATATATAAATACACGTTTTTCGTTCAATGTTTCGCAGGCGACACATCAATTGTCAATTATGAGATGGTTAGTTCCAGCCAAGCAATCTGATTGGTCAAAATAGGGATTTGACTGTCAAAGTGTATTTGTGGAGCACACGGTATTTTGTGAACATATATTAATTATAGTAATACATTAAATTAACAAACCAACTCTACCTACCCAAAGATTGGCGGTAGCACCTTCTGTCCCGATGGAGACAGTCTATCTGGGTCCTGAACCAGGGGAATAACCAGAGGAGGGGGTTGAGGCAGAGGTTTGCACCCCAGGTTAGGCCTTTCGTTCTGGGCTAGCCCTGGCCCTGTGCCCCCCTGGCTGTCGGAGAGGCTGGGTCTCTGGAGGCTGTTCCCACAGATGGAGGCCTCGTCAGAGAGTTTACGTCCCCCAGGTGAGTGCATCGATCCGCGGCGGACAGAGCTACACTGGGGTGTCCGGCAGAGTTTACGCCACAGGGTGACCAGGATGGTCGCTAGGATGACCGCCAGACATAGCGATATACCGGCCACGACTACCAGGTTACCACCGAGAAAGGAGGCTGGAGGAGGTGGGAGGGACGGAGAGGGAGCGGGAAGGACTGGAAAACAGAGAGAGATCGAAAGAGGAAGTGAGAGTAGAAAGAGAGAGAAATAGATGAGGGGATGGGGACAAGAGAAACAAGGTAAAGTTAGATGATTGAGGAAATCAGTATGACATCATTGAGGATAAGCCTATGAGCATAAGACAATGAAAATATGTATTTTTAGTTAAAAAGATGTCTTTTCACGTCTTGTGGTGATAGGGAAGTGACATTACTGGGGATAAAGATAAAAAAGAAAGGAGAGAGAGTTGGAGAGAGATACTGCATGACTGAAGATAAGAGGAATATATAGAAACAGAGTGGAAAGGAGAGGGAGAGTTGACATTAGATTATGTTAAGGACAACATACCTGTACAGTCTTCCAGTGAGCAGAGAGACTGTTCCTTGACCATGCCGGTGCACTGCATACTTCCACCACCGGAGGGCAGCAGACACTCTCGCACTCTCTCCCTCACCCCCTCTCCACAGCTCACACTGCACACACTCCACGCCTGCCACACACCCCATGACTCTACGGAGAGAGAGTTGGGGGGGAGGAGAGAGCAAGAGTTTTTTGGGGGGATCGAGCGAGAGATCACATACAGTAGCTCTCTAGCTGCTGAAAAAAAAATGCTGGTCAAGCTGGTCTGATGCTGGTCAGTGCTGGTCTGATGCTGGTCCGATGCTGGTCAGTACTGGTCTGATGCTGTACAGTGCTGGTCTGATGCTGGTCAGGGCTGGTCTGATGCTGGTCAGGGCTGGTCTGATGCTGGTCAGGGCTGGTCTGATGCTGGTCAGGGCTGGTCTGATGCTGGTCAGGGCTGGTCTGATGCTGGTCAGGGCTGGTCTGATGCTGGTCAGGGCTGGTCTGATGCTGGTCAGGGCTGGTCAGTACTGGTCAGATGCTGATCTGATGCTGGTCAGTGCTGGTCTGATGCTGGTCTGATGCTGGTCAGATGCTGGTCAGATGCTGGTCTGATGATGGTCTGATGATGGTCTGATGATGGTCTGTGCTGGTCTGATGCTGATCAGTACTGGTCAGATGCTGGTCAGATGCTGGTCTGATGATGGTCTGTGCTGGTCTGATGCTGGTCAGTGCTGGTCTGATGCTGGTCAGTGCTGGTCTGATGCTGGTCAGTACTGGTCTGATGCTGGTCAGTGCTGGACTGATGCTGGTCAAGCTTTTTCTGATGCTGGCCGAGCTAGCATTGAGTTAAGGTTAAGGTTAGGGCTAGAATATAGCAGTTAGGGTTTGCGTTCAGGGTTAGGGGTGGAGGAACATGGTTGGGTCAGGGTTAGGAGTGTTGGGTCAGGGGTGTTGGGTCAGGGTTAGGGGTGTAGGGACATGGTTGGGTCAGGGTTAGGGGTGTTGGGTCAGGGTGTTGGGTCAGGGTTAGGGGTGTAGGGACATGGTTGGGTCAGGGTTAGGGGTGTTGGGTCAGGGTTAGGGGTGGAGGGACATGGTTGGGTCAGGGTTAGGAGTGTTGGGTCAGGGTTAGGGGTGTAGGGACATGGTTGGGTCAGGGTTAGGGGTGTAGGGACATGGGTCAGGGTTAGGGGTGTTGGGTCAGGGTTAGGGGTGTTGGGTCAGGGTCTAGGGTCATGGTTGGGTCAGGGTTAGGGGTGAAGGGTCATGGTTGGGTCAGGGGTCATGGTTGGGTCAGGGTTAGGAGTGTAGGGTCATGGTTGGGTCAGGGTTAGGAGTGTAGGGTCATGGTTGGTCAGGGGTCATGGTTGGGTCAGGGTTAGGAGTGTAGGGTCATGGTTGGGTCAGGGTTAGGAGTGTAGGGTCATGGTTGGGTCAGGGTTAGGAGTGTAGGGTCATGGTTGGGTCAGGGTTAGGAGTGTAGGGTCATGGTTGGGTCAGGGTTAGGGGTGAAGGGTCATGGTTGGGTCAGGGTTAGGAGTGAAGGGTCATGGTTGGGTCAGGGTTAGGAGTGAAGGGTCATGGTTGGGTCAGGGTTAGGAGTGAAGGGTCATGGTTGGGTCAGGGTTAGGAGTGTAGGGTCATGGTTGGGTCAGGGTTAGGGGTGTAGGGTCATGGTTGGGTCAGGGTTAGGGGTGTAGGGTCATGGTTGGGTCAGGGTTAGGGGTGTAGGGTCATGGTTGGGTCAGGGTTAGGAGTGTAGGGTCATGGTTGGGTCAGGGTTAGGGGTGTCGGGTCAGGGTCTAGGGTCATGGTTGGGTCAGGGTTAGGGGTGAAGGGTCATGGTTGGGTCAGGGGTCATGGTTGGGTCAGGGTTAGGAGTGTTGGGTCAGGGTTAGGGGTGTAGGGACATGGTTGGGTCAGGTATAGGGGTGTTGGGTCAGGGTTAGGGGTGTTGGGTCAGGGTTAGGGGTGTTGGGTCAGGGTCTAGGGTCATGGTTGGGTCAGGGTTAGGGGTGTTGGGTCAGGGTTAGGGGTGAAGGGTCATGGTTGGGTCAGGGGTCATGGTTGGGTCAGGGTTAGGGGTGAAGGGTCATGGTTGGGTCAGGGTTAGGGGTGAAGGGTCATGGTTGGGTCAGGGTAAAGTTGTGTTCCTACCTGCGTTCCTGTTTACCACCAGGCAGGTCTGTGCTGGACTCGGGGAGAGGCTGAAGTTGAGCACAAATCTGAAGCAGTATTTATTCCTTCCTGGGTCAAAGACCGAACAGTTGAATTCTGTCTCGTTCTCCCCCTGTGTCAGCCAATTAAACGCCAGTGGAACGGAGGGGGGCGGGCCCTCTGCCCCTACACCCCCTTCACCTGCTCCCCCCGCCCCCGTGCCCCCCTTTCCCTCGGATCCCACACCTCCGTCCCGGAATAAGAGGACCTTGCCGCTGATCAGAGCACAGGGAGGGGTCACCAGGCGCACAGATATCGCTCCCTCACAGCCTGACCTGGACGAGGAGGAGGAGGAAAACAGAACGACATCTGTAATGTTTAAACTGGCTGCAGAAGTTGTGCCAGGGTTGAATCACTGCCACCTAGTGAGGTTAACATAGGGCTAACATGCACCATGTTATCTTATGGGACCAGCTACAAGTTCACTTTCTGTCACATGCAAGTAAATCGACAATTTTGTGTGTCTGTGTGTGTGTGTGTGATTCTGTGTGTGTGTGTGCGTGTGTGATTCTGTGTGTGTGTGTGTGTGTGTGTGATTCTGTGTGTGTGTGTGCGTGTGTGATTCTGTGTGTGTGTGTGATTCTGTGTGCGTGTGTGATTCTGTGTGCGTGCGTGCGTGATTCTGCGTGCGTGCGTGATTCTGTGTGTGTGTGCGTGTGATTCTGTGTGCGTGCGTGTGATTCTGTGTGCGTGCGGGCGTGTGCGATTCTGTGTGTGTGTGTGTGTGATTCTGTGTGCGTGCGTGCGTGTGATTCTGTGTGTGTGTGTGATTCTGTGTGCGTGCGTGATTCTGTGTGTGTGTGTGCGTGTGATTCTGTGTGTGTGTGTGTGTGTGATTCTGTGTGTGTGCGTGCGTGTGATTCTGTGTGTACCTGTAGGAGTTTATGTTGTCCACCAGTAGCTTATAGGAGAAGATCCTGGAGAGGTAGAGAGGGCCAGATGACTTGACATCCTGGTTTGTGTGAGGGGAGCGCAGCGCCACCCTGTAATCAAATAAAATACAACTTTATTTATACCACACATTTTAACAATACATTGCAGTACTTCACACTCACATAACACAGACAATATAATACATTTTTTAGACAAGAAGTAAATAGACGACCGCCCACAGGTAAAATGTGACACAATGTGTGACAGTTTATTAGGTACACCATCCTATACAGGTAAAATGTGACACAATGTGTGACAGTTTATTAGGTACACCATCCTATACAGGTAAAATGTGACACAATGTGTGACAGTTTATTAGGTACACCATCCTATACAGGTAAAATGTGACACAGCATGACTAAGCTAAATGCCATGCTGTATATAAATACACACTCAGTGGACAGTTTATTAGGTACACCATCCTATACAGGTAAAATGTGACACAGCATGACTAAGCTAAATGCCATGCTGTATATAATACACACTCAGTGGACAGTTTATTAGGTACACCATCCTATACAGGTAAAATGTGACACAGCATGACTAAGCTAAATGCCATGCTGTATATAAATACACACTCAGTGGACAGTTTATTAGGTACACCATCCTATACAGGTAAAATGTGACACAGCATGACTAAGCTAAATGCCATGCTGTATATAATACACACTCAGTGGACAGTTTATTAGGTACACCATCCTATACAGGTAAAATGTGACACAGCATGACTAAGCTAAATGCCATGCTGTATATAATACACACTCAGTAGACAGTTTATTAGGTACACCATCCCATTTAGGAAAATGGTTCCCTCCTACAGACAGTGAGTCACGTGGTTTGCTAAATAAAGCAGGCAGGCAGGCATCAAGACATTCAGTTACTGTTCAGTTGAAAGTTAGAATGGACAGAACTAGTGACCTAAGAGACTTTGAACGTGGTACGATCGCCGGTGCCAGGCACTCCGGTTCCAGTATCTCAGAAACAGACTCTCTACTGGGTTTCACCATACCATATTATCACCATACCATATTAACACCCTACCATATTAACACCTCACCATATTAACACCTCACCATATTATCACCATACCATATTATCACCATACCATATTATCACCATACCATATTATCACCATACCATATTATCACCATACCATATTAACACCATACCATATTATCACCATACCATATTAACACCATACCATATTATCACCATACTGAGGGATATCACCATACCATTATATTATATTACTAATCCAAAAGGAGAGACCAATCCAAAAGGAGAGAGATTAATCCAAAAGGAGACTAATCCAAGGGAGAGACTAATCAAAAGGAGAGAGACTCATCCAAAAGGAGAGAGACTAATACAAAAGGAGAGACTAATCAACAGAGAGACTAATCAAAAGGAGAGAGACTCATCCAAAAGGAGAGAGACTAATACAAAAGGAGAGACTAATCAACAGAGAGACCAATCAACAGGAGAGAGACTAATCCAAAAGGAGAGAGACTAATCAACAGGAGAATAATCCAAAATGAGAGAGACTAATCAACAGGAGAGACTAATCCAAAAGGAGAGACCAATCAACAGAGAGACTAATCAACAGGAGAGAGACTAATCCACAGGAGAGAGACTAATCCAAAAGGAGAGAGACTAATCAACAGGGGAGAGACTAATCCAAAAGGAGAGACTAATCCAACAGGAGAGAGACTAATCCAAAAGGAGAGAGACTAATCCAAAAGGAGAGAGACTAATCAACAGGAGAGAGACTAATCCAACAGGAGAGAGACTAATCCAACAGGAGAGAGACTAATCAACAGGAGAGAGACTAATCAACAGGAGAGAGACTAATCCAACAGGAGAGAGACTAATCCAACAGGAGAGAGACTAATCCAACAGGAGAGAGACTAATCCAACAGGAGAGAGACTAATCCAACAGGAGAGAGACTAATCAACAGGAGAGAGACTAATCCAACAGGAGAGAGACTAATCCAACAGGAGAGAGACTAATCAACAGGAGAGAGACTAATCAACAGGAGAGAGACTAATCAACAGGAGAGAGACTAATCCAACAGGAGAGAGACTAATCAACAGAGACTAATCCAACAGGAGAGACTAATCCAACAGGAGAGAGACTAATCAACAGACTAATCAACAGAGAGACTAATCAACAGAGAGAGACTAATCAACAGGAGAGACTAATCCAACAGGAGAGAGACTAATCAACAGGAGAGAGACTAATCAACAGGAGAGAGACTAATCAACAGGAGAGAGACCAACAGGAGAGAGACTAATCAACAGGAGAGAGACTAATCAACAGGAGAGAGACTAATCCAACAGGAGAGAGACTAATCAACAGGAGAGAGACTAATCAACAGGAGAGAGACTAATCCAACAGGAGAGAGACTAATCCAACAGGAGAGAGACTAATCCAACAGGAGAGAGACTAATCAACAGGAGAGAGACTAATCAACAGGAGAGAGACTAATCAACAGGAGAGAGACTAATCAACAGGAGAGAGACTAATCAACAGGAGAGAGACTAATCAACAGGAGAGAGACTAATCAACAGGAGAGAGACTAATCAACAGGAGAGAGACTAATCAACAGGAGAGAGACTAATCAACAGGAGAGAGACTAATCAACAGGAGAGACTAATCAACAGGAGAGAGAGAGACTAATCAACAGGAGAGACTAATCAACAGGAGAGACTAATCAACAGGAGAGACTAATCAACAGGAGAGACTAATCAACAGGAGAGAGACTAATCAACAGGAGAGAGACTAATCAACAGGAGAGAGACTAATCAACAGGAGAGACTAATCCAACAGGAGAGAGACTAATCAACAGAGGAGAGACTAATCAACAGGAGAGACTAATCAACAGGAGAGAGACTAATCAACAGGAGAGAGACTAATCAACAGGAGAGAGACTAATAATCAACAGGAGAGAGACTAATCAACAGGAGAGAGACTAATCAACAGGAGAGAGACTAATCAACAGGAGAGAGACTAATCAACAGGAGAGAGACTAATCAACAGAGAGAGAGACTAATCAACAGAGACTAATCAACAGAGAGACTAATCAACAGGAGAGAGACTAATCAACAGGAGAGAGACTAATCAACAGGAGAGAGACTAATCCAACAGGAGAGAGACTAATCAACAGGAGAGAGACTAATCAACAGGAGAGAGACTAATCAACAGGAGAGAGACTAATCAACAGGAGAGAGACTAATCAACAGGAGAGAGACTAATCAACAGGAGAGAGACTAAT
Organism: Oncorhynchus tshawytscha; assembly: GCF_018296145.1. Classification (NCBI taxonomy): domain Eukaryota; kingdom Metazoa; phylum Chordata; class Actinopteri; order Salmoniformes; family Salmonidae; genus Oncorhynchus; species Oncorhynchus tshawytscha. Next base: position 49,417,792 of record NC_056461.1, on the reverse strand, counting down.
CCAACAGGAGAGAGACTAATCAACAGGAGAGAGACTAATCAACAGACTAATCAACAGAGAGACTAATCAACAGGAGAGAGACTAATCCAACAGAGACTAATCCAACAGAGAGACTAATCCAACAGGAGAGAGACTAATCAACAGAGAGAGACTAATCAACAGGAGAGAGACTAATCAACAGGAGAGAGACTAATCAACAGGAGAGAGACTAATCAACAGGAGAGAGACTAATCAACAGGAGAGAGACTAATCAACAGGAGAGAGACTAATCAACAGGAGAGAGACTAATCAACAGGAGAGAGACTAATCCAACAGGAGAGACTAATCAACAGGACTAATCAACAGGAGAGACTAATCAACAGGAGAGACTAATCAACAGGAGAGACTAATCAACAGGAGAGAGACTAATCAACAGGAGAGACTAATCAACAGGAGAGACTAATCAACAGGAGAGAGACTAATCAACAGGAGAGACTAATCAACAGGAGAGAGACTAATCAACAGGAGAGACTAATCCAACAGGAGAGAGACTAATCAACAGGAGAGACTAATCAACAGGAGAGACTAATCAACAGAGAGACTAATCAACAGGAGAGACTAATCCAACAGGAGAGACTAATCAACAGGAGGAGAGACTAATCAACAGGAGAGAGACTAATCAACAGGAGAGACTAATCAACAGGAGAGAGACTAATCAACAGGAGAGACTAATCCAACAGGAGAGAGACTAATCCAACAGGAGAGACTAATCAACAGGAGAGAGACTAATCAACAGGAGAGACCAACAGGAGAGACTAATCAACAGGAGAGAGAGACTAATCAACAGGAGAGACTAATCAACAGGAGAGACTAATCAACAGGAGAGACTAATCAACAGGAGAGAGACTAATCAACAGGAGAGACTAATCCAACAGGAGAGACTAATCAACAGAGAGACTAATCCAACAGGAGAGACTAATCAACAGGAGAGAGACTAATCCAACAGGAGAGACTAATCAACAGGAGAGACTAATCAACAGGAGAGACTAATCAACAGGAGAGAGACTAATCAACAGAGAGAGAGACTAATCAACAGGAGAGACTAATCAACAGGAGAGAGACTAATCCAACAGGAGAGACTAATCAACAGGAGGAGAGAGACTAATCCAACAGGAGAGACTAATCAACAGGAGAGAGACTAATCAACAGGAGACTAATCCAACAGGAGAGACTAATCAACAGGAGAGACTAATCAACAGGAGAGAGACTAATCCAACAGGAGAGAGACTAATCCAACAGAGAGACTAATCAACAGGAGAGAGACTAATCAACAGGAGAGAGACTAATCAACAGGAGAGAGACTAATCAACAGGAGAGAGACTAATCAACAGGAGAGAGACTAATCAACAGGAGAGAGACTAATCAACAGGAGAGACTAATCAACAGGAGAGACTAATCAACAGAGAGAGACTAATCAACAGGAGAGAGACTAATCAACAGGAGAGAGACTAATCAACAGGAGAGAGACTAATCAACAGGAGAGACTAATCAACAGGAGAGACTAATCAACAGACTAATCAACAGGAGAGAGACTAATCAACAGGAGAGACTAATCAACAGGAGAGAGACTAATCAACAGGAGAGACTAATCAACAGGAGAGAGACTAATCCAACAGGAGAGACTAATCAACAGGAGAGAGACTAATCCAACAGGAGAGAGACTAATCAACAGGAGAGAGACTAATCAACAGGAGAGAGACTAATCAACAGGAGAGAGACTAATCAACAGGAGAGAGACTAATCAACAGGAGAGAGACTAATCAACAGGAGAGAGACTAATCAACAGGAGAGAGACTAATCAACAGGAGAGACTAATCAAAGAAAACTAAAAACTAACATTGTTTCCCCTTTCGGTAGGTTTTATCTTTGGATAAAAAACACATGATTTTGTACGACTCAAAATGTGTAAGAATTATACAACAAAGATCCAGTTTACAAAAAAGACCATATTCATTTCAGGTCAAATAATATACCAGGACAAATGAGCTATCAGCAGAATGAGAGCTTCATCTGCATGAATGTTTCATGTGTCTTTGGACCCGTCTCCTAATTAACACAGTTGGTTCACAGTGGGTTTTGGCATTGTAATCTGCATGTCATGAACGTGCATCTTGTGGGGGACAGACAAAAATCAAGATGTGCACGATGGCGCACTCGGGTGCAGGCTGGTTTGATCAAGGTTTTAGGCTGCGTTTACACAGGCAGCAAAATTCTGATATTTGATTCACTAATTGATCTTTTGGCCTATCACATCTGATCTGAATTGGGCTGCATGTGTAAACGCAGCCAAACTCTCCCTATCCAATAAACTGCCCCAGTCCTTCATATATATATATTTGTAAAGATGGTAAAACAACAGTGTACCTGATGAAGTCTCGTTCTGTGAAATGAAATGCACACAACAGATCCACCGTCTGAGAATGCAGCTCTTTGATTGGGTGCCGGGTGCGGGCGCGGACCTTGTCGATGCTATTTCGACCAATCTGGTTGAACTCCAGGTAACTGACCTCCAGGAAGAGGGCGGAACCGAGGCCAGAGGAGCAGGACTTGAACAGCTCATTGGTCGAGATCCCCACCTGGGAGAGGCAAAGGGGACAAGGGTTAGACAGTGGCTCACTTGAAATGATACCTAACGTGATAAATAGCAGCTATTGTGTAACGGCTATCATTAAGTTTAACAACCAACCATCCACACATACAGACCCTCTCCTCACCTGGAAGGATCCTGACTGGTTGCTGGCTCGGTCCACGGCAATGTGAAAGGTTGGCCACTCCACCTGAAGCTCAGAGCTCCACCACCAGGTGGCAGTAGTAGTAACAACCGCATTCCAATCTCTATCCGTTACGCTAGCATTAGCATTACCGTTAGCGTTAGCATTGGCGGTTGCGTAGTCAATCTGCTCCAGGCAGAAGCGGAATGTTCCAGCATACAGGAAGCAGGAGCAGTTGAATTCTAAAGTCAAGTCAGATCAAAGTGTATTTGTAATATGGGATACAGCGTAGTGTACATAGTTTCCTACAACAGAGCACATATACAGTATTTAGAGAGTTTAGCCAGCTTTTAGAATGAATCAAATGTTTCCCACAACAGAGCACATATACAGTATTTAGAGAGTATAGCCAGCTTTTAGAATGAATCAAATGTGCTCGCTTTTCAGCATTGTATTTATCCATTCATGACGAAAATGTGGAATCTTGTACAAATTCAGAGAATTCCGTGAACTGCTATTGGTCAATATTGCCCATGGGGAGCCAACATGGCTGCCATGAAATGTAGTTTCATTTAAATGCATCATAATGCAGAAACCTCAATGTCCTCACGGCTCTGACTTTCAGTAAAAAGGGAAAGGCTGGTTTCATCTAACGACATCGTCTGTAGACAATTTGAACGCGACAAGTTTTGTCTACAGACAATGTCGTTAGACCAAGTAGAAACCAGAGCACTAACCTAATCTCCCCTCTGATTGGTTGGCTGGCAGGGTTCTGGTGAGCAGGGTGGCGTTCGTTTCCGTGTCAACCAGAGTTAGGGTCATGTTCCGGATGTCGGAGGAAGCGTTGTGGTCTGCGGTGTCGTAGTTGAGGAACACACTGCTGTTACTAAGGGCAACATGGACGGAGGGCCACAGGTGGAGGCCAGCCATAGCTATACAATCAGAGAAGGGGGTAGATTTATTTCAATAGTAGGTAGTTAGGTAGACAGTAAGAAAAATCATGTAGATATTAGCCCATTTCATCAATTATGGTATCTCTGGGATTGTTTCTGTCTGTCTGCCTCTCTGGGTCTCTGTCTGCCTCTCTGGGTCTCTGTCTGCCTCTCTGGGTCTCTGTCTGCCTCTCTGGGTCTCTGTCTGCCTCTCTGGGTCTCTGTCTGTCTGTCCTGTCTCTGGGTCTCTGTCTGCCTCTCTGGGTCTCTGGCTGCCTCTCTGGGTCTCTGGCTGCCTCTCTAGGTCTCTGGCTGCCTCTCTAGGTCTCTGTCTAACTCTCTCTGGTCTCTGGCTGCCTCTCTTGGTCTCTGGCTGCCTCTCTTGGTCTCTGGCTGCCTCTCTGTCTGTCTCTGGCTGCCTCTCTCTGTCTGTCTCTGGCTGCCTCTCTTGGTCTCTGGCTGCCTCTCTGGTCTCTGGCTGCCTCTCTTGGTCTCTGGCTGCCTCTCTTGGTCTCTGGCTGCCTCTCTTGGTCTCTCTGGCTGCTGGCTCTCTTGGTCTCGGTCTGCCTCTCTTGGTCTCTGGCTGCCTCTCTAGGTCTCTGTCTGCCTCTCTAGGTCTCTGTCTGCCTCTCTAGGTCTCTGTCTGCCTCTCTAGGTCTCTGTCTAACTCTCTGGCTGCCTCTCTAGGTCTGGCTGCCTCTCTAGGTCTCTGTCTAACTCTCTAGGTCTCTGTCTGCCTCTCTAGGTCTCTGTCTGCCGCTGTCTCTACCTGTCTCTCTCTCTCTGCCTGTCTGTGTATCTGTGTCTCTCTCTCTGCCTGTCTCTGTGTCTCTCTCTCTGCCTATCTCTGCCTATCTCTGCCTGTCTCTCTCTCTGCCTGTCTCTGTGTCTCTCTCTCTGCCTGTCTCTGTGTCTCTCTCTCTGCCTGTCTCTGTGTCTCTCTCTCTGCCTGTCTCTCTCTCTCTGCCTGTCTCTCTCTCTCTCTGCCTGTCTCTCTCTCTCTCTGCCTGTCTGTCTCCTACTGTCTCTCTCTCTCTCTGCCTGTCTGTGTATCTGTCTCTCTCTCTCTCTGCCTGTCTCTGTGTCTTTCTCTCTGCCTGTCTCTGTGTCTCTCTCTGCCTCTCTCTCTGTGTCTCTCTCTCTGCCTGTCTCTGTCTCTCTCTCTCTGCCTGTCTCTGTCTCTCTCTCTCTGCCTGTCTCTGTCTCTCTCTCTGCCGGTCTCTGTCTCTCTCTCTCTGCCTGTCTCTGTCTCTCTCTCTCTGCCTGTCTCTGTCTCTCTCTCTCTGCCCGTCTCTGTGTCTCTCTCTCTGCCCGTCTCTGTGTCTCTCTCTGCCCGTCTCTGTGTCTCTCTCTGCCCGTCTCTGTGTCTCTCTCTCTCTGCCCGTCTCTGTGTCTCTCTCTCTCTCTGTCCGTCTCTGTCTCTCTCTCTCTGCCCGTCTCTGTCTCTCTGCCTGTCTGTGTCTCTCTCTCTCTCTCTGCCTGTCTCTGTGTCTCTCTCTCTCTCTCTGCCTGTCTGTGTCTCGCTCTCTGTGTCTTGCTCTCTCTGCCTCTCTCTCTCTGCCTGTCTCTGTCTCTCTCTCTCTGCCTGTCTGTCTCTCTCAGTTTCCACCTCATTTTGTGGGCAGTGAGCACATAGCCTGTCTTCTCTTGAAAACCAGGTCTGCCTACGGTCACCTTTCTCAATAGCAAGGCTATGCTCACTGAGTCTGTACATAGTCAAAGCTTTCCTTAATTTTGGGTCAGTCACAGTGGTCAGGTATTCTGCCGCTGTGTACTCTCTGTGTCTCTGCCAAATAGCATTCTAGTTTGCTCTGTTTTTGTTAATTCTTTCCAATGTGTCAAGTAATTATCTTTTTGTTTTCTCATGATTTGGTTGGGTCTAATTGTGTTGCTGTCCTGGGGCCAGCTTGCTTGGGGACTCTTCTCCAGGTTCATCTCTCTGTAGGTGATGGCTTTGTTGTGGAAGGTTTGGGAATCGCTTCCTTTTAGGTGGTTGTAGAATTTAACGGCTCTTTTCTGGATTTTGATAATTAGTGGGTATCGGTCTAATTCTGCTCTGCATGCATTATTTGGTGTTCTGTCTCTCTCTCTCTGCCTGTCTCGGTCTCTCTCTCTCTGCCTGTCTCTGTGTCTCTCTCTCTGCCTGTCTCTGTGTCTCTCTCTCTGCCTGTCTCTGTCTCTCTCTCTGCCTGTCTCTGTGTCTATTTCTGTCCGTCTCTCTCTGTATCTTTGTAGTACAGGGCTGCAGTGGCATTGTGATGTGAGAATGCCGCTGTGTATAGGTCACATCCTGTCACACCCTACAAAAGGACGAGGGTGGAGGAACAGACTGCCCCTCCCTTCAACCATCTCCCTCCATCTCTTCAACACTCTCCCTTCCCCTCTCTCCCTTTATTTCCTGTCCCAGTGGTCTTTCCTCTCTCAGCAGGTTTGAATGGGTTTGGTTGACCTTCATACTAAAAACATATGTCCCTATTGGCACCCTATTCCCTATTTAGTGCACTACTTTTGACCAGGACCCCATAGGGAATAGGGTGCCAATTGGGACAAACTTCAATAGCAAGAGGTAGAGTAGAACAAAGAGAAGTGAGATTTTTTTAAAGTGTGTATTTATAGAAATCAACTTTGTTGTGTGCATGTGTGTTTATGTGCCTTCAGAAAGTCACACCACTTGACTTGTTCCAGATTTTGTTTCGTTACAAATTGGGATTAAAATGGATTTAACAAAATACTGTAATGTCAAAGTAGAAGAAAAATTCTAAAATAAAAAGTATATATATATATATATCAGTGCCTTGCGAAAGTATTCGGCCCCCTTGAACTTTGCGACCTTTTGCCACATTTCAGGCTCCAAACATAGATATAAAACTGTATTTTTTTGTGAAGAATCAACAAGTGGGACACAATCATGAAGTGGAACAACATTTATTGGATATTTCAAACTTTTTTAACAAATCAAAAACTGAAAAATTGGGCGTGCAAAATTATTCAGCCCCTTTACTTTCAGTGCAGCAAACTCTCTCCAGAAGTTCAGTGAGGATCTCTGAATGATCCAATGTTGACCTAAATGACTAATGATGATAAATACAATCCACCTGTGTGTAATCATGTCTCCGTATAAATGCACCTGCACTGTGATAGTCTCAGAGGTCCGTTAAAAGCGCAGAGACATCATGAAGAACAAGGAACACACCAGGCAGGTCCGAGATACTGTTGTGAAGAAGTTTAAAGCCGGATTTGGATACAAAAAGATTTCCCAAGCTTTAAACATCCCAAGGAGCACTGTGCAAGCGATAATATTGAAATGGAAGGAGTATCAGACCACTGCAAATCTACCAAGACCTGGCCGTCCCTCTAAACTTTCAGCTCATACAAGGAGAAGACTGATCACAGATGCAGCCAAGAGGCCCATGATCACTCTGGATGAACTGCAGAGATCTACAGCTGAGGTGGGAGACTCTGTCCATAGGACAACAATCAGTCGTATATTGCACAAATCTGGCCTTTATGGAAGAGTGGCAAGAAGAAAGCCATTTCTTAAAGATATCCATAAAAAGTGTCGTTTAAAGTTTGCCACAAGCCACCTGGGAGACACACCAAACATGTGGAAGAAGGTGCTCTGGTCAGATGAAACCAGAATTGAACTTTTTGGCAACAATGCAAAACGTTATGTTTGGCGTAAAAGCAACACAGCTCATCATCCTGAACACACCATCCCCACTGTCAAACATGGTGGTGGCAGCATCATGGTTTGGGCCTGCTTTTCTTCAGCAGGGACAGGGAAGATGGTTAAAATTGATGGGAAGATGGATGGAGCCAAATACAGGACCATTCTGGAAGAAAACCTGATGGAGTCTGCAAAAGACCTGAGACTGGGATGGAGATTTGTCTTCCAACAAGACAATGATCCAAAACATAAAGCAAAATCTACAATGGAATGGTTCAAAAATAAACATATCCAGGTGTTAGAATGGCCAAGTCAAAGTCCAGACCTGAATCCAATCGAGAATCTGTGGAAAGAACTGAAAACTGCTGTTCACAAATGCTCTCCATCCAACCTCACTGAGCTCGAGCTGTTTTGCAAGGAGGAATGGGAAAAATGTCAGTCTCTCGATGTGCAAAACTAATAGAGACATACCCCAAGCGACTTACAGCTGTAATCGCAGCAAAAGGTGGCGCTACAAAGTACTAACTTAAGGGGCTGAATAATTTTGCACACCCAATTTTTCAGTTTTTGATTTGTTAAAAAAGTTTGAAATATCCAATAAATGTCATTCCACTTCATGATTGTGTCCCACTTGTTGTTGATTCTTCACAAAAAATGAAATGTGCCTGAAATGTGGCAAAAGATCGCAAAGTTCAAGGGGGCCGAATACTTTCGCAAGGCACTGTATATATATATATGTATGTACATATGTGGCAGGTAGCCTAGTGGTTAGAGTGGAGGGGCGGCAGGTAGCCTAGTGGTTAGAGTGGAGGGGCGGCAGGTAGCCTAGTGGTTAGAGTGGAGGGGCGGCAGGTAGCCTAGTGGTTAGAGTGGAGGGGAGGCAGGTAGCCTAGTGGTTAGAGTGGAGGGGCGGCAGGTAGCCTAGTGGTTAGAGTGGAGGGGAGGCAGGTAGCCTAGTGGTTAGAGTGGAGGGGAGGCAGGTAGCCTAGTGGTTAGAGTGGAGGAGAGGCAGGTAGCCTAGTGGTTAGAGTGGAGGGGAGGCAGGCACCTAGTGGTTAGAGTGGAGGGGAGGCAGGTAGCCTAGTGGTTAGAGTGGAGGGGAGGCAGGTAGCCTAGTGGTTAGAGTGGAGGGGAGGCAGGTAGCCTAGTGGTTAGAGTGGAGGGGAGGCAGGCACCCTAGTGGTTAGAGTGGAGGGAGGCAGGTAGCCTAGTGGTTAGAGTGGAGGGGAGGCAGGTAGCCTAGTGGTTAGAGTGGAGGGGTGGCAGGTAGCCTAGTGGTTAGAGTGGAAAAATCCATTAAAAATCCTACAATGTGATTTTCTGGATTTTTTTTCTCATTTTGTCTGTCATAGTTGAAGTGTACCTATGATGAAAATTACAGGCCTCTCTCATCTTTTTAAGTGGGAGAACTTGCACAATTGGTGGCTGACTAAATACTTTTTTGACCCACTGTGTGTGTGTGTGTATGCATGCATGCATGTATATATATATATATATATAAAAGTAACCCAGAATGACATCTGCATTGCTTGCTGTTTGGGGTTTTAGGCTGGGTTTCTGTACAGCACTTTGTGACATCAGCTGATGTAAAAAGGGCTTTATCAATACATTTGATTGATATGACGCTCCATTCCAGCGTGGCCAATAGGAAGAGGAGCAACGGCGTGGAACCCCGTGGCAAAGTTTTGTTCCAGGCCAGCACTAAAACCCTCAAGCCCCTCCCACTCACCGTATCCCAGCGTGGCCAATAGGAAGAGGAGCAGCGGTGTCGGCGTGGAACCCTGTGGCATTCCGATGCATGAGCCCCGGAACCCCCGCACTGTCACACCGCATGACACTCCTCCTCCAACATCCCAAAGGCTCTGAGGAAACACACACAGACCAATCAGGACACACCAATACAAACTAATATGGTGCTGTTAGTGGGACAACATACTCAGATTGTTACCTGGTGATATGGTGCTGCTAGACAACATACTCAGAATGTTACCTGGTGATATGGTGCTGCTAGACAACATACTCAGAATGTTACCTGGTGATATGGTGCTGCTAGACAACATACTCAGATTGTTACCTGGTGATATGGTGCTGATAGACAACATACTCAGAATGTTACCTGGTGATATGGTGCTGTTAGTGGGACAACATACTCAGATTGTTACCTGGTGATATGGTGCTGCTAGACAACATACTCAGAATGTTACCTGGTGATATGGTGCTGCTAGACAACATACTCAGAATGTTACCTGGTGATATGGTGCTGCTAGTGTTAGACAACATACTCAGAATGTTACCTGGTGATATGGTGCTGCTAGTGATAGACAACATACTCAGAATGTTACCTGGTGATATGGTGCTGCTAGTGATAGACAACATACTCAGAATGTTACCTGGTGATATGGTGCTGATAGACAACATACTCAGATTGTTACCTGGTGATATGGTGCTGCTAGTGATAGACAACATACTCAGAATGTTACCTGGTGACATGTTGCTGTTAGTGATAGACAACATACTCAGAATGTTACCTGGTGATATGGTGCTGATAGACAACATACTCAGATGTTACCTGGTGATATGGTGCTGCTAGACAACATACTCAGATGTTACCTGGTGATATGGTGCTGCTAGTGATATGGTGCTGCTAGACAACATACTCAGAATGTTACCTGGTGACATGTTGCTGTTAGTGATAGACAACATACTCAGAATGTTACCTGGTGATATGGTGCTGATAGACAACATACTCAGATGTTACCTGGTGATATGGTGCTGCTAGTGATATGGTGCTGCTAGACAACATACTCAGATTGTTACCTGGTGATATGGTGCTGATAGACAACATACTCAGAATGTTACCTGGTGATATGGTGCTGTTAGTGATAGACAACATACTCAGAATGTTACCTGGTGATATGGTGCTGATAGACAACATACTCAGATTGTTACCTGGTGATATGGTGCTGCTAGACAACATACTCAGAATGTTACCTGGTGATATGGTGCTGCTAGTGATAGACAACATACTCAGAATGTTACCTGGTGATATGGTGCTGATAGACAACATACTCAGATGTTACCTGGTGATATGGTGCTGCTAGTGATATGGTGCTGATAGACAACATACTCAGAATGTTACCTGGTGACATGTTGCTGTTAGTGATAGACAACATACTCAGAATGTTACCTGGTGATATGGTGCTGCTAGTGATATGGTGCTGCTAGACAACATACTCAGATTGTTACCTGGTGATATGGTGCTGATAGACAACATACTCAGAATGTTACCTGGTGATATGGTGCTGCTAATGATATGGTGCTGCTAGACAACATACTCAGATTGTTACCTGGTGATATGGTGCTGATAGACAACATACTCAGATTGTTACCTGGTGATATGGTGCTGTTAGTGATAGACAACATACTCAGATTGTTACCTGGTGATATGGCGCTGTTAGTGATAGACAACATACTCAGATTGTTACCTGGTGATATGGTGCTGATAGACAACATACTCAGATTGTTACCTGGTGATATGGTAGTGATAGACAACATACTCAGATGTTACCTGGTGATATGGTGCTGATAGACAACATACTCAGATTGTTACCTGGTGATATGGCGCTGTTAGTGATAGACAACATACTCAGATTGTTACCTGGTGATATGGCGCTGTTAGTAGACAACATACTCAGAATGTTACCTGGTGATATGGTGCTGTTAGTGATAGACAACATACTCAGAATGTTACCTGGTGATATGCTGTGACAACATACTGAGTGATAGACAACATACTCAGATTGTTACCTGGTGATATGGTGCTGTTAGTGATAGACAACATAATCAGAATGTTTGGTGATATGGTGCTGTTAGGTCTGGGACAAAATACTCAGATTGTTACCTGGTGATATGGTGTATCTCAGTGGGACAACATGCTACAGTTGTTACCTGGTGATATGGTGGTTAGTGTGTTTAGTGGTACAGCATTACTGTGTTTAGGGACAGCATTACCTGTACATGTGTTTACCTGGGTATTAGCATTACTGTGTAACGTGTTTAGTACAACATTACTGTGTTTACCTGGTGATATGTTAACTGTGTTTAGGGTACAGCATTACTGTGTTTACCTGGTACAGCATTACCGTGTAACGTGTTTAGGGTACAGCATTACTGTGTTTAGGGTACAGCATTACTGTGTTTAGGGTACAGCATTACTGTGTTTAGGGTACAGCATTACCGTGTAATGTGTTTAGGGTTCTGATCCCACTTTCATCTTTTAAATCGCTAGGATGAAAAACACACTCACAGCGCGACCCTCGGCTCAGTCACACTCACAGCGCGACCCTCGGCTCAGTCACACTCACAGCGCGACCCTCGGCTCAGTCACACTCACAGCGCGACCCTCGGCTCAGTCACACTCACAGCAAGACCCTCGGCTCAGTCACACTACAGAATGCGACCCTCGGCTCTCAGTCACACTCACAGTGCGACCCTGGCTCAGTCACACTCAGTGTTCGGCTCAGTCACACTCTCTCCTAACTGAAATAAACGTAATTACTGCCTGTAAGCACAATGGAGCTGCTCCTTCTCCTCCCTAGGTAATCCCCTCATAGGTTGTGTGTTTAGGGTCTCTCTCTCCTGCTTCTGTCTCTCTCCTGCTTCTCTCTCTCTCTACTGTCTGTGTTTCCTGTACATCATTACTGTGTTTCCTGCTCTCTTCTCTCTCTCCTGCTTCTCTCTTACTGTGTTTCTCTACATCATTACTGTGTTTCTCTCTCTCTCATTACTGTGTTTAGGGTCCCTCATTACTGTGTTTCTCTACAGCATTACTGTGTTTAGGGTCCCTCATTACTGTGTTTAGGGTACAGCATTACTGTGTTCCTCCCTCTCTCTCATTACGTGTCCCTCTGTCTTCCTCCCTCTCTCTCTCCTCCTCTCTCTCTCTCTCGATCCCACTCATCCTTCTCTCTCTCTCCTGAAAAACACACTCTCCTCCCCTCTCTCGACCCTCTCCTCCCTCCCTCTCTCCTCCCACTCTCCCCTCCCTCGCTCCCCTCTATCAGTCTCCACTCTCAGCCGACCCCCTCTCTATCCTCCCACTCTAGCGCGACCCTCGGCTCAGTCCCACTCCCCTCTCTCTCCTCGGCTCAGTCTCCCTCTCTCCCCTCTCCCCCTCTAACTCCCTCTCTATCCTGCCCCCTCTCCCTCTCTCTCCCTCCCTTCTCCTCCCCTCTCTCCCCCTCCCCTCCCTCTCTCCTCCTCTCTCTCCTCCCTCTCCCTCTCCCCTCCTCCCTCCCTCTCTCTCCTCCCTCTCCCTCTCCTCTCCTCCCCTCCCTCTCTCCCTCCCCTCTCCCTCTCCCTCCCTCTCCTCCCTCTCCTCCCCCTCCCTCCCTCTCTCCTCTCCCTCCCCCTCCCTCCTCCCTCTCCTCCCCTCCCTCTCTCCCTCCCCTCTCCTCCTCCCCCTCTCTTCCTCCCTCCCTCCCCTCTCTTCCTCCCCTCTCTCTCCCTCTCTCTCCTCCCTCCCTCTCCTCCCCCCCTCTCTCCTCCCCTCCCTCTCTCTCCCTCCCCTCTCTATCCCCCCTCCCTCTCTCCTCTCTCTCCCCCCCTCTCTCCCCTCCCCCCCCTCTCTCTCCTCCCCTCCCTCCTCCCCCCTCTCTCTCCCTCCCCTCTCTCTCCCCCCCTCTCTCTCCTCCCTCTCCCTCTCCCCTCCTCCCTCCCTCTCCTCTCCTCCCCTCTCCCTCTCTCCTCCCTCCTCTCTATCCTCCCCCTCCCTCTCCCCTCCCTCTTCCCTCTCCTCTCCCTCTCCTCCCCTCCCTCTCTCCTCTCCTCCCCTCCCTCTCTCCCTCCCCTCCCCCTTCCTCTCTCCCTCCCTCCCCTTCCTCTCCTCCCTCTCTCCTCTCCTCCCCTCCCTCTCCTCCCCTCCCTCTCTATCCTCTCCCTCCCTCCCTCCCTCCTCTCCCCCTCCCTCTCCTCCCTCCCTCTCTATCCTCCCCCTCCCTCTCTCCCTCTATCTCCCTCCCTCTCCTCCTCCCCTCCCTCTCCCCTCCCTCTCTCCCCTCTCTCTCCTCCCCTCCCTCTCCCCTCTCTCCCCCTCTCCCTCTCCTCCCCTCCCTCTCTCCCCTCTCCTCCCCCTCTCCCCTCCCTCCCTCTCCCTCTCCCTCTCCTCCCCTCCCTCTCCTCCCCTCTCCCCTCCCTCTCCTCCCCTCCCTCCCTCCCTCCCTCTCCTCCCCTCCCCTATCCTCCCCCTCCCCCTCCCTCTCCTCTCCTCCCCTTCCTCCCCCTCCCTCTCCTCCTCCCCTCCCTCTCTCCCCTCTCCCTCCCCCCCCCTCTCCTCCCCTCCCCTTCCTCTCCTCCCTCCCTCCCCCTCCCCTCCCCTCCCTCTCCCCCTCCCTCTCCTCCCCTCCCTCTTCCCTCTCTCCCCCCCTCTCTCTCCTCCCCTCCCTCTCTCTCCTCCCTCCCCCCTCTCCCCTCCCTCCCTCCCTCCCTCTCCCTCTCCTCCCCTCCCTATCCTCCCCTCTCCCCTCCCTCTCCTCCCCCCTCCCTCCCTCCCCTCCCTCTCCTCCCCTCCCCCTATCCTCCCCCCTCCCCTCCCTCCCTCTCCTCCCCCTCCCCTTCCTCCCTCCCCTCCCTCTCCTCCCTCCCCCCTCCCTCCCCTCCCCCCTCCCTCTCCCTCCTCCCCTCCCTCTCTCCCTCTCCTCCCCTCCCTCCCTCCCCCTCCCTCCTCCCTCCCTATCCTCCCCTCTCTCTCCCCCCTCCCTCTCCCCCTCCCCCCTCCCTCTCCCCCTCTCTCTCCCTCCCCTCCTCCCCCTCTCCTCCCTCCCCCTCCCTCTCCCCCCTCCCTCTCTCTCCCCTCCCCTATCCTCCCCTCCCTCCCTCCCTCCCTCTCTCTCCCCTCCTCCCCTATCCTCCCCTCCCTCCCTCCCCCTCCCTATCCCTCCTCCCTCCCTCCCCATCCTCTCCTCCCCATCCTCCCCCCCTCCTCCCCTCTCCCCCCCCTCCCTCCTCCCCTCTCTATCCTCCCCTCCCTCCTCCCCTCTCTCCCCCTCCCTCCCCTCCTCCCTCTTCCTCCCTCTCCCTCTCCTCCTCCCTCCCTCTCCCCCCTCTATCCTCCCCTCTCCCTCTCCCCCCTCCCTCTTCCTCCCTCCCTCTCCTCCCCTCTCCTCTCTCCTCCCCTCCCTCTTCCTCTCCTCCCTCTTCCTCCCCTCCCTCTTCCTCTCCTCCCCCTCCCTCTTCCCTCTCCTCCCCTCCCTCCCTCTCCTCCCCTCCCTCTTCCTCTCCTCCCCTCCCTCTCCTCCCCTCCCTCTTCCTCTCCTCCCCTCCCTCCCTCCCCTCCCCTTCCTCTCCTCCCTCCCTCTTCCTCTCCCCCCTCCCTCTTCCTCTCCTCCCCTCCCCTCCTCCCCTCCTCTCCCCCCCTCCTCCCCTCCCTCTCCTCTCCCCCCCTCCCCTCCCCTCTCCTCCCCCTCCCCTCCCCCTCCCTCCCTCCCCCTCTCCTCCCCTCCCCCTCCCCTCCCCTCTCCCTCTCCTCCCCCTCCCTCCTCCCCCTCTCCCTCCCTCCCCTCCCCTCTCCATCCTCCCCTCCCCCCTCCCCCCCTCCCCCTCCCCCCTCTATCCTCCCTCTCACTCTCCCCTCCCTCTCCTCCCCCTCTCACTCTCCCTCCCCCTCTCCTCCCCTCCCTCCCCTCCCTCTCTTCCTCCCCTCCCTCCCCCCCTCCCCTCCCTCCCTCTCCCCTCCTCTCTCCCTCTCCTCCCCTCCTCTCCTCCCTCCCTCCCTCCCTCCTCCCCTCCTCTATCCCCCCCTCTATCCCCCCTCTCTATCCTCCCCCTCCCTCCCTCCCTCCCTCTCCCCTCCCCTCCCTCCCCTCTCTCCCCCTCTCTATGCCTCCCCTCTCTCTCTCCCCCTCTCCCTCTCTCCCCCTCCCTCCCTCTCTCCCCCTCCCTCTCTCCCCCCTCTCTATGCCTCCCCCCCTCCCTCTCTCTCCCCCTCCCTCTCTCCTCCCCTCTCTAGCCTCCCCTCCCTCCCTCTCTCTCCCCTCCCTCTCTCTCCCCCCCCTCTCCTCCCCTCCCTCTCTCTCCCCCTCTAGCCTCCCCTCCCCCTCTCCTCCCTCCCTGATACAGTTTTTACATACAGTGTGGAACAGTGAAGTTAAAATAACTGTCTGGTGATAGAGTTTTATTTAGCAGGGAATACACTGTCTGTGTGTCTGTCTGTGTGCGCATGTCTGTCTGTTTCCTTTACAGAACACCCTCTGTGTTCTGTTAGACAGGTAACTCTTTATCCACAGCAGGGGGTGTAAAGCCAGAACACCTACGTTTTTCCAGCAGCAGACTATGATCGATAATGTCAAAAGCTGCACTGAGGTTTAACAAAACAGCTCCCACAATCATTTTATTATAAATTTCTCTCAGCCAATTTTATTTTACCTCTATTTAACTAGGCAAGTCAGTTAAGAACAAATTCTTATTTTCAATGACGGCCTAGGAACAGTGGGTTAACTGCCTGTTCAGGGGCAGAACAGAGATTTGTACCTTGTCAGCTCGGGGATTTGAACTTGCAACCTTCCAGTTACTAGTCCAACGCTCTAATCACTAGGCTACCCTAGGCTACCGCCCCAATCATCAGTCATTTGTGTTGTGCTTGTTGAATGTCCTCCCCTATAAGCATGCTGAAAGTCAGTCAATTTGTTTACTGTAAAATAGCATTGACAAGATAAACACCATTTTTTCCAGAAGTTTAATAAGGGTTGGTAACAGCCTGATTGGTCGGCTATTTGAGCCAGTTAGGGGGCTTTACTATTCTTAGGTGGGGGAATAGTTTTTGCTTCCCTCCAGGTCTGAGGGCACACAATTTCTATTACATTTCTGTTTAATATCTGCTTAAATAGAAGATGTGGCAAACAGGAGTGGCAATATCGTCCGCTATTATCCTAAAATAAATTCCATCCAGATTGTCAGACCCCGGTGGCTTGTCATTGTTGATAGACAGTCATTTTTTCACCTCTTCCACACTGACTTTAAGGAATTCAAAATTACAATGCTTGACTTTCATAATTTGGTCAGTTATACTTGGATGTGTAGTATCGGCATTTGTTGCTGGCATGTCATGCCTAAATTTGCTAGTCTTACCAATTAAAAATAAATAATTTAAAGTAGTTGGTAATATCAGTGGGTTTTGTGATGAATGAGACATCTCATCGAATGATGGAGCAGAGTTTGCCTTTTTGCCCTAAATATCATTTAGGATTCTCCAAAGCCTTTTTACTATCATTCATTATGTAATTTCTCTGTTTCATAGTGTAGTTTATTCTTCTTTATTCAGTTTAGTCACATGATCTCTCTAGTTGCGGTACGTTTGCCAATCCGCTAGCAAACAATTGTGGCATTGGAACGCCGGAGTGTCAATATTATCTCGTAATAAAACACATCTTCTACATCTTCTGCTGCAAACAGTCATTAGTCATTCCAGGCCAAGCGGGCTACATTGCAACCTAACTAGCTGAGTAGTTAGTAGTAGGTGTTGACACAGAGTTCTGACATTTTTCAGGGTGGAGTCGGGCGTCTGTTTCATCGGCCCATCCGGTATGAACAGTTGGAACAGCCGGAGTTGAAGTCGTATTCAAAGTCGAAAAGGAGGTTAGTAACTGTCAGTCTGATGTCCAGAAGTGTTTGACGGTCATAGGTAGTATGAACTTTGATAAACACGATAACAAGTCAATAGCAGGTTGAAACTCTTAAGATGTAGTAATGATACCGATAGAAGAAGAAAAAAACAGGAGGTTGGTGGAACCTTACTTGGGGAGGACGGGCTCCTGGTAAGGAATGGAATGGAATCAGTGGAATTGTATCAAGTACATCCAACAGTCCAGGTCCATTTGTTCCGTTCCGGACATTATTAGGAGCCTCCACTGATACGCACACGATACAAAAAGTTAAAATGGAAGAAAATCAGAAATATTAGAATGAGCAATTATATAAGTCCAGATTATAAATATATGGACAGAAAAGTGGACAGCAGTAGTTATATAGGATGAACCATGACCAGAATACAGTAGATACAGTTGAAGTCAGAAGTTTACATACACCTTAGCCAAATATATTTAAAATCAGTTTCACAATTCCTGACATTTAATCTGAGTAAAGATTCCCTGTTTTAGATCAGTTAGGATCACCACTTTATCTTAAGAATGTGAAATGTCAGAATAATAGTAGAGAGAATGATTTATTTCAGCTTTTATTTCTTTCATCACATTCCCAGTGGGTCAGAAGTTTACATACACTCACTTAGTATTTGGTAGTATTGCCTTTAAATTGTTTAACTTGGGTCAATGTTTTGGGTAGCCTTCCACAAGCTTCTCACAAGAAATTGGGTGAATTTTGGCCCATTCCTCCTGACAGAGCTGGTGTAACTGAGTCAGGTTTGTAGGCCTCCTTGCTCGCACACGCTTTTTCAGTTCTGCACACACATTTTCTATAGGATTGAGGCCAGGGCTTTGTGATGGCCACTCCAATACCTTGACTTTGTTGTCCTTAAGCCATTTTGCCACAACTTTGGAAGTATGCTTGGGGTCATTGTCCATTTGGAAGACCCATTTGTGACTGACTGATGTCTTGAGATGTTGCTTTGATATATCCACATAATTTTCACCTCCTCACGATGCCATCTATTTCGTGAAGTGCACCAGTCCCTCCTGCAGCAAAGCACCCCCACATCATGATGCTGCCACCCCCGTGCTTCACGGTTGGGATGGTGTTCTTTGGCTTGCAAGCCTCCCCCTTTTTCCTCCAAACATAACGATGGTCAAAAAATACGATCTTTGTCCCCATGTGCAGTTAGTTGCAAACCGTAGTCTGGCTTTTTTATGGAGGTTTGGAGCAGTGGCTTCTTCCTTGCTGAGCAGCCTTTCAGGTTATGTCGATATAGGACTTGTTTTACTGTGGATATAAATACTTTTGTACCTGTTTCCTCCAGCATCTTCACAAGGTCCTTTGCTGCTGTTCTGTGACTGATTTGTACTTTTCACACCAAAGTACGTGCATCTCTAGGAGACAGAACGCGTCTCCTTCCTGAGTGGATTGACGGCTGCGTGGTCCCATGGTGTTTATACTTGCATTCTATTGTTTGTACAGATGAACGTGGTACCTTCAGGCGTTTGGAAATTGCTCCCAAGGATGAACCAGACTTGGAGGTCTACAATTTATTTTCTGAGGTCTTGGCTGATTTCTTTTGATTTTCCCATGATGTCAAGCAAAGATGCACTGAGTTTGAAGGTACGCCTTGAAATACATCCACAGGTACACCTCCAATTGACTCAAATGATGTCAATTAGCCTATCAGAAGCTTCTAAAGCCATGACATCATTTTCTGGAATTTTCCAAGCTGTTTAAAAGGCACAGTCAACTTAGTGTATGTAAACTTCTGACCCACTGGAATTGTGATACAGTGAATTATAAGTGAAATAATCTGTCTGTAAACAATTGTTGGAAAAATTACTTGTGTCATGCACAAAGTAGATGTCCTAACTGACTTGCCAGAACTATAGTTTGTTAACAGAAAAATTTGTGGAGTCGTTGAAAAACGAGATTTAATGACTCCAACCTAAGTGTATGTAAACTTCTGACTTCAACTGTACACATGAAGTAGGTAAAACAGTATGTTAACATCATTAAAGTGACCATTGTTCCATTATTAGTGACCAGTGTTCAATGACGTTCAGTAGGGAAAAGTAGCCTCTAAGGTTCAGAGTAGAGAACCGGGTGGTAGCCGGCTAGTAACAGTGACTAAGGTTCAGGGTAGAGAACCCGGTGGTAGCCGGCTAGTAACAGTGACTAAGGTTCAGGGTAGAGTACTGAGTGGAGGCTGGCTAGTAACAGTGACTAAGGTTCAGGGTAGAGAACTGGGTGGTAGCTGGCTAGTAACAGTGACTAAGGTTCAGGGTAGAGTACTGAGTGGAGGCTGGCTAGTAACAGTGACTAAGGTTCAGGGTAGAGTACTGAGTGGAGGCTGGCTAGTAACAGTGACTAAGGTTCAGGGTAGAGTACTGAGTGGAGGCTGGCTAGTAACAGTGACTAAGGTTCAGGGCAGGGTACTGAGTGGAGGCTGGCTAGTGGTGACTATTTAACAGTCCGATGGCCTGAAGATAGAAGCTGTTTTTCAGTCTCTGTCCCAGTTTTGATGCACCTATACCGTGTCTGCCTTCTGGATGATAGCGGTGTGAACAGGCAGTGGCTATAGTCTCCTGTAGTCCACGATCAGCTAATTCGTTTTGTTGACATTGAGGGAGGTTCATTTCCTGGCACCACCTCCTCCAGCGCTCTCATCTCCTCCCTGTCGGCCGGTCTCGTCGGTAACCAGGACTACCACTGTTGTGTCATCAGCAAACTTGATGATTGAGTTGTGAGGCATGCGTGGCCATGCAGTAATGTTTTACCTCAATTAACCACGAACTCCCTGGTTTGAAAGTGACTGTATTCTGTGACGTCATTTTGAGTACGGTAAGCTTGGGTCCCGTTGGCCAGCCCCCTAGCAACAGGAGTTCCAATCCCTTGCCATTTGAGTGACAGCTAGAAAGATGCAGATTGACCAGTTAGACCCTGTGTTGTAGTCCACATATCTGCACACAGTGACGTAGAATGCTAATTTCATGGGACCCGTTGATGCTTTCGAGCGCTACTTCAGAACTACTGACTGAAATTAAACTAAAAGTTTGAGAGTGGATCTTGAATGGTTCTGCTGGTCGTACCCACCCAGTACCGCCGCCTGGTCGTACCCACCCAGTACCGCCGCCTGGTCGTACCCACCCAGTACCGCCGCCTGGTCGTTCCCACCCCGCCTGGTCGTTCCCACCCAGTACCGCCGCCTGGTCGTTCCCACCCAGTACCGCCGCCTGGTCGTTCCCACCCAGTACCGCCGCCTGGTCGTTCCCACCCAGTACCGCCGCCTGGTCGTTCCCACCCAGTACCGCCGCCTGGTCGTTCCCACCCAGTACCGCCGCCTGGGTTCCCACCCAGTACCGCCGCCTGGTCGTTCCCACCCAGTACCGCCGCCTGGTCGTTCCCACCCAGTACCGCCGCCTGGTCGTTCCCACCCAGTACCGCCGCCTGGTCGTTCCCACCCAGTACCGCCGCCTGGTCGTTCCCACCCAGTACCGCCGCCTGGTCGTTCCCACCCAGTACCGCCGCCTGGTCGTTCCCACCCAGTACCGCCGCCTGGTCGTTCCCACCCAGTACCGCCGCCTGGTCGTTCCCACCCAGTACCGCCGCCTGGTCGTTCCCACCCAGTACCGCCGCCTGGTCGTTCCCACCCAGTACCGCCGCCTGGTCGTTCCCACCCAGTACCGCCGCCTGGTCGTTCCCACCCAGTACCGCCGCCTGGTCGTTCCCACCCAGTACCGCCGCCTGGTCGTTCCCACCCAGTACCGCCGCCTGGTCGTTCCCACCCAGTACCGCCGCCTGGTCGTTCCCACCCAGTACCGCCGCCTGGTCGTTCCCACCCAGTACCGCCGCCTGGTCGTACCCAGTACCGCCGCCTGGTCGTACCCAGTTCTGCTGCCTGGTCGTACCCAGTTCTGCTGCCTGGTCGTACCCAGTACCGCCGCCTGGTCGTACCCAGTTCTGCTGCCTGGTTGTACCCAGTACCGCCGCCTGGTTGTACCCAGTACCGCCGCCTGGTTGTACCCAGTTCTGCTGCCTGGTCGTACCCAGTTCTGCTGCCTGGTTGTACCCAGTACTGGTTGAAAAGTCATGATCATGTTCAGGCTGAATGAACAAACAGCCAAATCAAATTCAGCAGTTATAAAACCTGTCCAACAGGTGTTGAAGCCTGGGGAACTATAGCCCCGCCCTCCCGCAATCTCTAATCTCTTATCTCCTGCTCAAATACTTTTCTACAAGTCTATGAGGTGAATCAGAGATCAGAGTTGACAGGTTAATTATTCTCAGGTAGCCTAAGTTATTACTATAGTAACAGAGATCACATGACATCAGAAACAGAACATTTTTCTGTTAACTTTGCTATTATATTTCATATAATATTCCTCTATAAAGAGCCTGGGATTGTTACTGAGGAACATTCACATTGTCTGGCCTTATTGTCTAGTAGATGAGGAGAAAAGGCTGTTGTCTGGTCTGAAACAGGGAGAGCCCAGCCAACTTTATACAACAGAGGAGGCTGGTGGAGGGGAGCTACAGGAGGACAGGTTCATTGTAATGGCTGGAATGGAATAAGTGCAACAGAGTCAACCGTGTGGTTTTCATTTGTTTGATGTGTTTAATACCATTCCATTCCAGCCATTACAACGAACCCGTCCTCTTAAACCTCCTCCCACCAGCCTCCTCTGCTACACACACACACACTGGCCAACTCTGCTCACAGGCCAACTCTGCTCACAGGCCAACTCTGCTGCTGTGTGTCCAACAAAACCCACTGACTCCAAGTTTCCCCCTGCAACACACACACACACACACACACACACACACACACACACACACACCACTGTCCATGTCAACTATAACAGACACTAGACAGGCCAAACCCACAGCCAGCTTTTAATTTTATTTATTTAAATAGGTGTTGTCCGACCAAACTCGGACAACGCTGGGCCAATTGTGCGCCGCCCTATGGGGCTCCCAATCAAGGCCGGATGTGATACAGCCTGGATTCGAACCAGGGACTGTAGTGACGACTCTTGCACTGAGATGCAGTGCCTTTAGACCGCTGCGCCACTCGGCAGCCTATAGGCTAATCACAAGCTACATGAGGCATGAACAACCTTTACCTTAAGAGGATAGTTCAGGACTTCCCCGAACGAGGCCCTTTATCTAGATCCCCGAACGAGGCCCTTTATCTAGATCCCCGAACGAGGCCCTTTATCTAGATCCCTTTATCTAGAACGAGGCCCTTAATCTGCTTCCCCAAGTCAGATGAACTGGGGGATACCATTTTCTCTGCATTTAGTTTGAAGGCATTTGCTAACGACCGTTAGCGCAATGACTGGAAGTTTATGGGAACAGCTAGCATCATGGACGTCACTAAGGACCTGGCTTTCGGAGCTGTAGCCCAGAATCTTTTGCGCTGCTGCAATGGTATAAAGGGGGAAAAAAATGTAGTCAACTGAATGAGCCACTTAGTTCATAGAGCTGTGGTTACCTGAAACTCCTGAAGTCATCCAACCTTGTAATCAGGGGTGTAGAGCTGCCTGAAGTCATCCAACCTTGTAATCAGGGGTGTAGAGCTGCCTGAAGTCATCCAACCTTGTAATCAGGGGTGTAGAGCTGCCTGAAGTCATCCAACCTTGTAATCAGGGGTGTAGAGCTGCCTGAAGTCATCCAACCTTGTAATCAGGGGTGTAGAGCTGCCTGAAGTCATCCAACCTTGTAATCAGGGGTGTAGAGCTGCCTGAAGTCATCCAACCTTGTAATCAGGGGTGTAGAGCTGCCTGAAGTCATCCAACCTTGTAATCAGGGGTGTAGAGCTGCCTGAAGTCATCCAACCTTGTAATCAGGGGTGTAGAGCTGCCTGAAGTCATCCAACCTTGTAATCAGGGGTGTCGTAATGCCGGAGCACAGCAGAGTGACTCTGCACCACTTCTCAGAATTGTGTTGGCTCGCAAGATCCCGTAATGATAATATATAACAAACTGAATATAATAGCATGATCAAATCAAAGTTTATTATGTCAAGCTACTGTTTAGATCCCAAAACACCATGTCATTTCTTTAGGACAAATTTAGGATGATTGTGTTGAACTGTTGAATTTTTGTTTCTCATGCGGTGATTGTGTTTAACGCCATCTGCTCTATGATGTGATTAGTTTGGCCCGGTTCGCCACCCTTACTCACGTCATTCAACACGATCAAAATGCATATTCCCATGAAACTGATTGGGGGATGTAAATGGTTGGCAATCAGCTTGGACGTTTCACCTGTAAACCGTGAAAAGTTATAAATGTTCACGATTTGACAGTGATGATAAAGGTCTAACTTGGTGTTTTAGGATTTAAAAAAACATTCAAATGTTCCTTTAACTACTGCCATTGGAATAAAGTATGTGATACCATAGATAGTCTTAAAATATTATTGTAACAGTAACCCCATATGGGGGTTACTGACCACCATCCATTGAATTCAGAATAATAAGTGGTGATTATCTGGCCTTGGGGAGAGAGAGCACAGCCCTGCAGGAGGAGTACACAGCCCTGCAGGAGGAGTACACAGCCCTGCAGGAGGAGTACACAGCCCTGCAGGAGGAGTACACAGCCCTGCAGGAGGACAACACAGCCCTGCAGGAGGAGTACACAGCCCTGCAGGAGGAATACACAGCCCTACAGGAGGAAAACACAGCCCTGCAGGAGGAATACACAGCCCTACAGGAGGAAAACACAGCCCTGCAGGAGGTAAGCCCTGCAGGAAGAACACACAGCGCTACAGGAAGAACACACAGCCCTG
Source organism: Oncorhynchus tshawytscha (assembly GCF_018296145.1). NCBI lineage: Eukaryota > Metazoa > Chordata > Actinopteri > Salmoniformes > Salmonidae > Oncorhynchus > Oncorhynchus tshawytscha. The sequence continues at coordinate 49,394,004 of NC_056461.1, read as the reverse complement.
CAGGAAGAACACACAGCCCTACAGGAAGAACACACAGCGCTACAGGAAGAACACACAGCGCTACAGGAAGAACACACAGCCCTACAGGAAGAACACACAGCCCTACAGGAAGAACACACAGCCCTACAGGAAGAACAAACAGCCCAACAGGAAGAACAAACAGCCCTACAGGAAGGGCTACAGGAAGAACACACAGCCCTACAGGAAGAACACACAGCCCTACAGGAAGAACACAGCCCTACAGGAAGAACACACAGCGCTACAGGAAGAACACACAGCCCTACAGGAAGAACACACAGCCCTACAGGAAGAACACACAGCCCTACAGGAAGAACACACAGCCCTACAGGAAGAACACACAGCCCTACAGGAAGGGCTCAGGAAAACACACAGCCCTACAGGAAGAACACACAGCCCTACAGGAAGAACACAGCCCTACAGGAAGAACACACAGCCCTACAGGAAGAACACACAGCCCTGCAGGAAGAACACACAGCCCTACAGGAAGAACACACAGCGCTACAGGAAGAACACACAGCCCTACAGGAGGAGTACACAGCCCTGCAGGAGGAACACACAGCCCTGCAGGAGGAGTACACAGCCCTACAGGAAGGGCTACAGGAAGAACACACAGCCCTACAGGAAGGGCTACAGGAAGAACACACAGCCCTACAGGAAGAACACACAGCCCTACAGGAAGAACACACAGCCCTACAGGAAGAACACACAGCCCTACAGGAAGAACAAACAGCCCAACAGGAAGAACAAACAGCCCTACAGGAAGGGCTACAGGAAGAACACACAGCCCTACAGGAAGAACACACAGCCCTACAGGAAGAACACAGCCCTACAGGAAGAACTTTACACTACAGGAAGAACACACAGCCCTACAGGAAGAACACACAGCTACAGGAAGAACACACAGCCCTACAGGAAGAACACACAGCCCTACAGGAAGAACACACAGCCCTACAGGAAGAACACACAGCCCTACAGGAAGAACACACAGCCCTACAGGAAGAACACACAGCCCTACAGGAAGAACACACAGCCCTACAGGAAGAACACACAGCCCTACAGGAAGAACACACAGCCCTACAGGAAGAACACACAGCCCTACAGGAAGAACACACAGCCCTACAGGAAGAACACACAGCGCTACAGGAAGAACACACAGCGCTACAGGAAGAACACACAGCGCTACAGGAAGAACACACAGCGCTACAGGAAGAACACACAGCCCTACAGGAAGAACACACAGCCCTACAGGAAGAACACACAGCCCTACAGGAAGAACACACAGCCCTACAGGAAGAACACACAGCCCTGCAGGAAGAACACACAGCCCTACAGGAAGAACACACAGCCCAACAGGAAGAACACACAGCCCTACAGGAAGAACACACAGCCCTACAGGAAGAACACACAGCCCTACAGGAAGAACACACAGCCCTACAGGAAGAACACACAGCTACAGGAAGAACACACAGCCCTACAGGAAGAACACACAGCCCTACAGGAAGAACACACAGCCCTACAGGAAGAACACACAGCCCTACAGGAAGAACACACAGCCCTACAGGAAGAACACACAGCGCTACAGGAAGAACACACAGCCCTACAGGAAGAACACACAGCCCTACAGGAAGAACACACAGCCCTACAGGAAGAACACACAGCCCTACAGGAAGAACACACAGCCCTACAGGAAGAACACACAGCGCTACAGGAAGAACACACAGCGCTACAGGAAGAACACACAGCCCTACAGGAAGAACACACAGCCCTACAGGAAGAACACACAGCGCTACAGGAAGAACACACAGCCCTACAGGAAGAACACACAGCCCTGCAGGAAGAACACACAGCCCTACAGGAAGAACACACAGCGCTACAGGAAGAACACACAGCCCTACAGGAAGAACACACAGCCCTACAGGAAGAACACACAGCCCAACAGGAAGAACACACAGCCCTACAGGAAGAACACACAGCGCTACAGGAAGAACACACAGCCCTACAGGAAGAACACACAGCCCTGCAGGAAGAACACACAGCCCTACAGGAAGAACACACAGCGCTACAGGAAGAACACACAGCCCTACAGGAAGAACACACAGCCCTACAGGAAGAACAAACAGCCCAACAGGAAGAACAAACAGCCCTACAGGAAGGGCTACAGGAAGAACACACAGCCCTACAGGAAGGGCTACAGGAAGAACACACAGCCCTACAGGAAGAACACACAGCCCTACAGGAAGAACACACAGCCCTACAGGAAGAACACACAGCCCTACAGGAAGAACAAACAGCCCAACAGGAAGAACAAACAGCCCTACAGGAAGGGAAGGAAACACACAGCCCTACAGGAAGAACACACAGCCCTACAGGAAGAACACAGCCCTACAGGAAGAACACACAGCCTACAGGAAGAACACACAGCCCTACAGGAAGAACACACAGCCCTACAGGAAGAACACACAGCGCTACAGGAAGAACACACAGCCCTACAGGAAGAACACACAGCCCTACAGGAAGAACACACAGCCCTACAGGAGGAGTACACAGCCCTGCAGGAGGAACACACAGCCCTGCAGGAGGAGTACACAGCCCTGCAGGAGGAACACACAGCCCTGCAGGAGGAGTACACAGCCCTGCAGGAAGAACACACAGCCCTACAGGAAGAACACACAGCCCTACAGGAAGAACACACAGCCCTACAGGAAGGGCAACAGGAAGAACACACAGCCCTACAGGAGGACAACACAGCCCTGCAGGAAGAACACACAGCCCTACAGGAAGAACACACAGCCCTGCAGGAAGAACACACAGCCCTACAGGAAGAACACACAGCGCTACAGGAAGAACACACAGCCCTACAGGAAGAACACACAGCGCTACAGGAAGAACACACAGCCCTACAGGAAGGGCAACAGGAAGAACACACAGCCCTACAGGAAGGACAACACAGCCCTGCAGGAAGAACACACAGCCCTACAGGAAGAACACACAGCCCTGCAGGAAGAACACACAGCCCTACAGGAAGAACACACAGCGCTACAGGAAGAACACACAGCCCTACAGGAAGAACACACAGCGCTACAGGAAGAACACACAGCCCTACAGGAAGAACACACAGCCCTACAGGAAGAACACACAGCGCTACAGGAAGAACACACAGCCCTACAGGAAGAACACACAGCGCTACAGGAAGAACACACAGCCCTACAGGAAGAACACACAGCCCTACAGGAAGAACACACAGCGCTACAGGAAGAACACACAGCCCTACAGGAAGAACACACAGCCCTACAGGAAGAACACACAGCCCTACAGGAAGGGCTACAGGAAGAACACACAGCCCTACAGGAAGGGCTACAGGAAGAACACACAGCCCTACAGGAAGGGCTACAGGAAGAACACACAGCCCTACAGGAAGGGCTACAGGAAGAACACACAGCCCTACAGGAAGAACACACAGCGCTACAGGAAGAACACACAGCCAGGAAGGGCTACAGGAAGAACACACAGCGCTACAGGAAGAACACACAGCCCTACAGGAAGAACACACAGCCCTACAGGAAGAACACACAGCCCTACAGGAAGAACACACAGCCCTACAGGAAGAACACACAGCCAGGAAGGGCTACAGGAAGAACACACAGCCCTACAGGAAGGGCTACAGGAAGAACACACAGCCCTACAGGAAGGGAAGGAAGAACACACAGCCCTACAGGAAGGGCTACAGGAAGAACACACAGCCCTACAGGAAGGGCTACAGGAAGGGCTACAGGAAGAACACACAGCCCTACAGGAAGAACACACAGCCCTACAGGAAGAACACACCGCGCACAGGAAGGGCTACAGGAAGAACACACAGCCCTACAGGAAGGAGGAAGAACACACAGGCCTACAGGAAGAACACACAGCCCTACAGGAAGGAAGAACACACAGCTACAGGAAGGGCTACAGGAAGAACACACAGCACTACAGGAAGAACACACAGCCCTACAGGAAGGGCTACAGGAAGAACACACAGCGCTACAGGAAGGGCTGCAAGAAGAACACACAGCCCTACAGGAAGAACACACAGCCCTACAGGAAGAACACACAGCCCTACAGGAAGAACACACAGCCCTACAGGAAGAACACACAGCCCTACAGGAAGAACACACAGCCCTACAGGAAGAACAAACAGCCCAACAGGAAGAACAAACAGCCCTACAGGAAGAACACACAGCCCTACAGGAAGAACACACAGCCCTACAGGAAGAACACACAGCCCTACAGGAAGAACACACAGCCCTACAGGAAGAACACACAGCCCTACAGGAAGAACACACAGCCCTACAGGAAGAACACACAGCCCTACAGGAAGAACACAGCCCTACAGGAAGAACACACAGCGCTACAGGAAGAACACACAGCCCTACAGGAAGAACACACAGCCCTACAGGAAGAACACACAGCGCTACAGGAAGAACACACAGCCCTACAGGAAGGGCTACAGGAAGAACACACAGCCCTACAGGAAGGGCTACAGGAAGAACACACAGCCCTACAGGAAGAACACACAGCCCTACAGGAAGAACACAGCCCTACAGGAAGAACACACAGCGCTACAGGAAGAACACACAGCCCTACAGGAAGGGCTACAGGAAGAACACACAGCCCTACAGGAAGAACACACAGCCCTACAGGAAGAACACACAGCGCTACAGGAAGAACACACAGCGCTACAGGAAGAACACACAGCGCTACAGGAAGAACACACAGCGCTACAGGAAGTGCTGCAGATTAAGTTTCATACATGTGTCAAATTAGATAATGACTCCGGTCTCTATAAAAACAAATGAAATCATTGAAAATACTACACCAGCATAATTTAGCCACAATAGAGGATCAATAGTTCATTTTTAAAATCGCTGTAGATTGTGTTGTTACATTATGAGCATTTAGGCCTCGTCTACAGTCGGGAATCCGGCAATTCAGCAGCAAATATAAAACAGATGATTGATTGAGTTGATGATGATTGATGAGTTGTCGCTGTCAGTGAACAGCAGCTAGAAGGTATTTCGCAATATTTTAAAAATACAATTGCGGGAAGAATATGTTTGAATAGATGAGTGCCACTGGAAAGTTGGACTATAATGACCTCCTCATATTGTTGGCCTGAGATCTGTTTGTCCACTCGTTTCATTGGCCTATGCTATTGGTCGCCTTTAAGACATTGGTCGTTGGTTTTATTGATCTCAGTATTTAAATATCAGAGTAGCTTGTCATTTTGATAATGTGTGTGGTATAAAAAAAAAATATGGTAACGTCTCCAATAAGTGGTGACAGCCCACAGCCCTGGCTTGCATTGCTAGTGGTTCCTATAAACTTCCAGTCATTGCGGTAACACCAGTTAGCATTGACTCGCAAAACTGACTTCTTCCTTCATACTGGAAACAGACAACCTAAATAAAGAAAATGGTTTGCTGGAGTTCATCTGACTGGGGGAAGTAGATAAAGGACATATCCACTGCTCATTTCAACTTCTGTTGAATTGACGTGGAAACAACGTTGACTCAACCAGCGTGTGTCCAGCGGGTCATTGCCAAAATCCTGAACTATCCCTTTAAGCTCATAAGGACATTAGCCTACATAACATATAGCCTAATGTTTTCTCAATGTTTGCTCAAATGAATAGAACATTTTAGAAATGTTAGTCTTTCTGTCCCTCCGGCTATAATGACCAGTCAGGCTTATTCCGAAGGGGGACGGCGTACACGTTGTAGGCTACCTGTCATTCTCAATAGACTAGGACCACATTTGCGTACTTACATTTCCTGTAGACTCAGAAAGGCATTGATTATTCCCAACGAAACCTCCATCAAACGTCTCGACTCATCCATGGAAACGTCATTCCGTCCATTTCTGATCGTCAACCTCCACAGATGATTAATTAACGTGACCCGCGGAACAGCAGCTCGATTACAGATCAACTTCAGAGAGAGAAGAAGAAGCAGAGAGAGACGGAGAGGAACGGCAATCCCTTTGCGCGCGTCCGTGCCGTGAGCGGACAGAGCAGAGCTAGGGTGACCGCGCATTCCCGTGCCGCTCGTCCTCTGTTACGGTCAATTATACGCGGCTCATTGCAACCTATGAGGTTGTACGTGGCCATACGTGCGGTCAATCAGTTTAAATTAATGTATAGATCTCAAACAGTGCTCAAAGTTTGAGCCAAGAACAGAAGTAAAGGTTTAAAAGATGAATAAAAAGACAGACTACATGACTTAAATGACAAAGGATGTATTGTTTTCATATTTAATGAGGGTAATACAAGCAATAAATATAACCTGTACCAGCGATATCAACAGGGTTATACAACACTGACTAACAGAGATGTATAGCCCTAAACATATAGGAAAAGTCCCAGTGTCATCTAAAAACCTATGAGGCAGTCAAAGAGTTCAACACCACAGACAGGCACCCTAGGAAGTAGACAGGAGAGGTGTAGGGCGATGGGTTGGGCATTGCCTGAGTCGTGTTTAACTGTTCAATTGCAGTAAGCAAGCTTTGAAACAGCTAAACAAATCATTCTGGAGCCTGCCGTGGCTGTATAGGCCTAAATGTAACGATTGATGGGGGAAACAGCTGAAATGGGGTCTTGAACCATCGAGTTGAGGTCACAGGGCAACTACACTGCCTCCTGTCCCTTAATGACATGATTGAATAATGGCCGTTACACCCAGCACTCCGTTGTGATATGATTATATGACAGGCTGTCAAAACAAGGTCACAGAGAACTGGACGAGGAGAATCACAGCTTACACACTGTGTGTGTGTGCTTTACACACTGTGTGTGTGTGTGGGGGGGGCTTTACACACTGTGTGTGTGTGCTTTACACACTGTGTGTGTGTGTGCTTTACACACTGTGTGTGTGTGTGTGTATTTATGTGTGTATGTGTGTGTGTGTGTATTTATGTGTGTATGTGTGTGTGTGTGTAAGAGAGATGCATTTTAACAAGTACATTGACTGAGAACACATTATCTACATCAATGGGGAATAGTTACAAATATAATATCTTATTTATCATTTTTACTCTGATTAAATGTCAGGAATTGTGGAAAAACTGAGTTTAAATGTATTTGACTAAAGTGTATGTAAACTTCAACTTCAACTGTATCTGCTATATACAGGGAGTACCAGTACCTGATCACTGTGGAGCTATATACAGGGAGTACCTGATCACTGTGGAGCTATATACAGGGAGTACCTGATCACTGTGGAGCTATATACAGGGAGTACCTGATCACTGTGGAGCTATATACAGGGAGTACCTGATCACTGTGGAGCTATATACAGGAGTACCTGATCACTGTGGAGCTATATACAGGGAGTACCTGATCACTGTGGAGCTATATACAGGAGTACCTGATCACTGTGGAGCTATATACAGGGAGTACCTGATCACTGTGGAGCTATATACAGGAGTACCTGATCACCTGAGTCATCTGTGGAGCTATATACAGGGAGTACCTGATCACTGTGGAGCTATATACAGGAAGTACCAGATCACTGTGGAGCTATATACAGGGAGTACCTGATCACTGTGGAGCTATATATCACTGGGAGTACCTGATCACTGTGGAGCTATATACAGGGAGTACCTGATCACTGTGGAGCTATATACAGGGAGTACCTGATCACTGTGGAGCTATATACAGGGAGTACCTGATCACTGTGGAGCTATATACAGGGAGTACCTGATCACTGTGGAGCTATATACAGGGAGTACCTGATCACTGTGGAGCTATATACAGGGAAGTACCTGATCACTGTGGAGCTATATACAGGGAGTACCTGATCACTGTGGAGCTATATACAGGGAGTACCTGATCACTGTGGAGCTATATACAGGGAGTACCTGATCACTGTGGAGCTATATACAGGGAGTACCTGATCACTGTGGAGCTATATACAGGGAGTACCTGATCAATGTGGAGCTATATACATGGAGTACCTGATCACTGTGGAGCTATATACAGGGAGTACCAGTACCTGATCACTGTGGAGCTGTATACAGGGAGTACCAGTACCAGATCGCTGTGGAGCTATATACAGGGAGTACCAGATCACTGTGGAGCTATATACAGGGAGTACCAGTACCAGATCAATGTGGGGCTATATACAGGGAGTACCAGTACCAGAACAATGTGGAGCTATATAGAGGAAGTACCAGATCAATGTGGAGTTATATAGAGAACGTACCAGATCAATGTGGAGCTATATACAGGGAGTACCAGTACCAGAACAATGTGGAGCTATATACAGGGAGTACCAGTATCAGATCAATGTGGAGTTATATACAGGAAGTAGCAGTACCAGATCAATGTGGAGCTATATACAGGGAGTACCAGTACCAGATCAATGTGGAGCTATATATAGGGAGTACCAGATCAATGTGGAGCTATATACAGAAGGTACCAGATCACTGTGGAGCTATATACAGGGAGTACCAGATCAATGTGGAGCTACAGTTGAAGTCGGAGGTTTAAATATACCTTAGCAAAATACATTTAAATGTAGTTTTTCAGAATTCCTGACATTTAATCAGTAAAAATCCCTGTTTTACGTCAGTTAGGATCACCACTTTATTTTAAAGAATATGAAATGTCAGAATAATAGCAGAGAGAATGATTTATTTCAGCTTTTATTTATTTCATCACCTTCCCAGTGGGTCAGAAGTTTACATACACTCAATTAGTATTTGGTAGCATTGCCTTTAAATTGTTTAACTTGGGTCAAACGTTTCAGGTAGCCTTCCACAAGCTTCCCACAATAAGTTGGGTGATTTTTGGCCCATTCCTCCTGACAGAGCTGGTGTAACTGAGTCAGGTTTGTAGGCCTCCTTGCTCGCACACACTTTCAGTTCTGACAACACATTTGCTATAGGATTGAGGTCAGGTCTTTGTGATGGCCACTCCAATACCTTGACATTGTTGTCCTTAAGCCATTTTGCCACAACTTTGGAAGCAGGCTTGGGGTCATTGTCCATTTGGAAGACCCATTTATGACCAAGCTTTAACTTCCTGACTGATATCTTGAGATGTTGCTTCAATATATCCACATAATTTTCCATCCTCATGATGCCATCCATTTTGTGAAGACCACCAGTCCCTCCTGTAGCAAAGCACCCCCACAACATGATGCTGCCACCCCCGTGCTTCACGGTTGGGATGGTGTTCTTCAGCTTGCAAGCCTCCCCCTTTTTCCCTCCAAACATAACGATGGTCATTATGGCCAAATATTTCTATTTTTGTTTCATCAGACCAGAGAACATTTCTCCAAAAAGTATGATCTTTGTCCCCATGTACAGTTGCAATCCGTAGTCTGGCCTTTTTATGGCAGTTTTGCAGCAGTGGCTTCTTCCTTGCTGAGCAGCCTTTCAGGTTATGTCGATATAGGACTCGTTTTACTGTGGATATAGATACTGTTGTACCTGTTTCTCCAGCATCTTCACAAGATCCTTTGCTGCTGTTCTGGGATTGATTTGCACTTTTCACACCAAAATACATGAATCTCTAGGAGACAGAACGGGTCTCCTTCATGAGCGGTATGACGGCTGCATGGTCCCATGGTGTTTATACTTGCGTACTCTTGTTTGTACAGATGAACGTGGTACCTTCAGGCGCTTGGAAATTGCTCCCAAGGATAAACCTGACTTGTGGAGGTCTACAATTTTTTTGTCTGAGGTCTTGACTGATTTCTTTTGATTTTCCCATGATGTCAAGCAAAGAGGCACGGAGTTTGAAGGTAGGCCTTGAAATACATTCACAGGTACACCTCCAATTGACTCAAATTATGTCAATTAGCCTTTTAGAAGCTTCTAAAGCTATGACATCATTTTCTGGAATTTTCCAAGCTATTTAAAGGCACAGTCAACTTAGTGTATGTAAACTTCTGACCGACTGGAATTGTGATACAGTGAAATAATCTGTCTGTAAACAATTACTGGAAAAATTACTTGTGTCACGCACAAAGTAGATGTCCTAACTGACTTGCCAGAACTATAGTTTGTTAACAAGAAATTTGTGGAGTGGTTGAAAAACGAGATTTAATGACTCCAATCTAAGTATGTAAACTTCCGACTTCAGCTCTATATACAGGGAGTACCAGATCAATGTGCAACTGTATACAGGGAGTACCAGAAGGGTACTGGGGGGGAAGTTCTCCCTTGTGGGGACATGCTGTACACACTAACGGTCAAAAGTTTGGACACACCTACTCATTCCAGGGTTTTTTGTTATTTTATACAATTTTCACATTATAGAATAATAGTGAAGACATCAACACTATGAAATAACACATATGGAATCATGTAGTAACCAAAAAAAGTGTTAAATCAAAATATATTTATATTTAAGATTCTTCAAATACTCGGCCCTGTCTCAGGATGGTAAGTTGGTGGTTGAAGATATCCCTCTAGTGGCGTGGGGGCTGTGCTTTGGCAAAGTGGGTGGGGTTATATCCTTCCTGTTTGGCCCTGTCCGGGGGTGTCCTCCTGACCCCTCCTGTCTCAGCCTCCAGTATTTATGCTGCAGTAGTTTATGTGTCGGGGGGCTAGGGTCAGTTTGTTATATCTGGAGTACTTCTCCTGTCCTATTCGGTGTCCTGTGTGAATCTAAGTGTGCGTTCTCTAATTCTCTCCTTCTCTCTTTCTTTCTCTCTCTCGGAGGACCTGAGCCCTAGGACCATGCCCCAGGATTACCTGACATGATGACTCCTTGCTGTCCCCAGTCCACCTGGCCGTGCTGCTGCTCCAGTTTCAACTGTTCTGCCTTATTATTCGAACATGCTGGTCATTTATGAACATTTGAACATCTTGGCCATGTTCTGTTATAATCTCCACCCGGCACAGCCAGAAGAGGACTGGCCACCCCACATAGCCTGGTTCCTCTCTAGGTTTCTTCCTAGGTTTTGGCCTTTCTAGGGAGTTTTTCCTAGCCACCGTGCTTCTACACCTGCATTGCTTGCTGTTTGGGGTTTTAGGCTGGGTTTCTGTACAGCACTTTGAGATATCAGCTGATGTACGAAGGGCTATATAAATAAATTTGATTTGATTCAAATAGCCACCCTTTGCCTTTGACAGCTTTGCATTCTCTCAACCAGCTTTGAGGTAGTCACATGGAATGCTTCTGACCGGTACTGTTGTGAGGCTGGTTGGATATACTGGCAAAAGCTCTAAAACAATGGAGGCGGTTTATGGTAGAGAAATGACCATTCAATTACTTGGCAATAGCTCTGGTGGGCATTCCTGCAGTCAGTATACAAATAGCACGCTCCCTCAGAACTTGACACATCAGTGGCATTGTGTTGTGACAAAACTGCACATTTTAGAGTGGCTTTTATTGTCCCCCAGCACAAGGTGCACCTGTGTAATGTTCATGCTGTTTAATCAGCTTCTTGATATGCCACACCTGTCAGGTGGATGGATTATCTTGGGCAAAGGAGAAATGCTCACTAACGGGGATGTAAACAAACTTGTGCAAGACATTTTTTGTGCGTATGTAAACTTTCAGGCATTATTTCAGCTCATGAAACATGGGACCAACACTTGAAATGTGTTTATATTTTTGTTCAACGCAAAAAGTATGACATAACTGATCACATATAATATGTATTACATATAAATCAGTTACTCCCCAACCCTGACTGTGAGTCCTAGCTTCCTTCCACTGCATTGTACTGTGTGTGTGCCTTTGAGTGTGTCATACAGTAGCTCCCGTCTCTACATGGGTCTACTCTATGTCTAGTCTTTACCTCTACCTACATGTGCATATTACCTACCCTACTACCAACACTGCTGTTACTGTCTATTATCTATCCTGTTGTCTAGTCTTTACCTCTACCTACATGTGCATATTACCTACCCTACTACCAACACTGCTGTGACTGTCTATTATCTATCCTGTTGTCTAGTCTTTACCCCTACCTACATGTGCATATTACCTACCCTACTACCAACACTGCTGTTACTGTCTATTATCTATCCTGTTGTCTAGTCTTTACCTCTACCTACATTATATTACCTACCCTACTACCAACACTGCTGTTACTGTCTATTATCTATCCTGTTGTCTAGTCTTTACCTCTACCTACATGTACATATTACCTACCCTACTACCAACACTGCTGTGACTGTCTATTATCTATCCTGTTGTCTAGTCTTTACCCCTACCTACATTATATTACCTACCCTACTACCAACACTGCTGTTACTGTCTATTATCTATCCTGTTGTCTAGTCTTTACCCCTACCTACATTATATTACCTACCCTACTATCAACACTGCTGTTACTGTCTATTATCTATCCTGTTGTCTAGTCTTTACCTCTACCTACATGTACACATTACCTCAACTAACCGTTACCCCCTGTGTATATAGCCTGGGTACCGGTACCTCCTGTGTATATAGCCTGGGTACCGGTACCTCCTGTGTATATACCCTCGTTATTGTTATTTGTGTTACTTTTTATTTAGTATTTTATTATTTAGTATTTTACTAAATAAACAAAAGTTAACAATTATCTTAACTCTATTTCTTGAACTGCATTGTTGGTTTGTAAATAAGCATTTCACAGAAAGGTCTACTACACCCGTTGTATTCAGCATTTCACTGTGAGGTCTACTACACCTGTTGTATTCAGCATTTCACTGTGAGGTCTACTACACCCGTTGTATTCAGCATTTCACTGTGAGGTCTACTACACCTGTTGTATTCAGCATTTCACTGTAAGGTCTACTACACCCGTTGTATTCAGCATTTCACTGTGAGGTCTACTACACCTGTTGTATTCAGCATTTCACTGTGAGGTCTACTACACCCGTTGTATTCAGCATTTCACTGTAAGGTCTACTACACCTGTTGTATTCAGCATTTCACTGTGAGGTCTACTACACCTGTTGTATTCAGCATTTCACTGTAAGGTCTACTACACCCGTTGTATTCAGCATTTCACTGTGAGGTCTACTACACCTGTTGTATTCAGCATTTCACTGTAAGGTCTACTACACCCGTTGTATTCAGCATTTCACTGTAAGGTCTACTACACCCGTTGTATTCAGCATTTCACAGAAAGGTCTACTACATCTGTTGTATTCGGCACACGTGACAAATTCAAATTGATTTGATTCTACTCCAGGGCAAAGTCTTCTGGTTTCCTCCCAGTTCAGTTTAATTCATTCATTTAAATTGATGACCCACATGGAGGACACAGCAGGCTAATCTAATCTGGGGTACACCACGTGCTCCCACGCTCCCAGACTACGTGTGTGTTCGTACACACACACACACACACACACACACACACACACACACACACACACACACACACACACACACACACACACACACACACACACACACACACACACACACACACACACACACACACACACACGTATGTATGTGTATTGGGAATAGGATTCCATTTGGGACACGGCCTAATAGTCTCTAGCCTGCATCTGACTGCTGACCTAGGGTCAGTTAGCTTGCTGGTCACAGGAAGCTGGTCTACAGGGTAATGGGCCTGCATCTGACTGCTGACCTAGGATCAGTTAGCTTGCTGGTCACAGGAAGCTGGTCTACAGGGTAATGGGCCTGCATCTAACTGCTGACCTAGGGTCAGTTAGCTTGCTGGTCACAGGAAGCTGGTCTACAGGGTAATGGGCCTGCATCTGACTGCTGACCTAGGGTACGTTAGCTTGCTGGTCACAGGAAGCTGGTCTACAGGGTAATGGGCCTGCATCTGACTGCTGACCTAGGGTACGTTAGCTTGCTGGTCACAGGAAGCTGGTCTACAGGGTAATGGGCCTGCATCTGACTGCTGACCTAGGATCAGTTAGCTTGCTGGTCACAGGAAGCTGGTCTACAGGGTAATGGGCCTGCATCTGACTGCTGACCTAGGGTACGTTAGCTTGCTGGTCACAGGAAGCTGGTCTACAGGGTAATGGGCCTGCATCTGACTGCTGACCTAGGGTACGTTAGCTTGCTGGTCACAGGAAGCTGGTCTACAGCCTGGTCCTATTAACACTGTGTAATGGGCCTGCATCTGACTGCTGACCTAGGGTAACACGTTAGCTTGCTGGTCACTGTAAAGTAGCCTGGTCCTATTAACACTGTAAAGTAGCCTGGTCCTATTAACACTGTAAGGTAGCCTGGTCCTATTAACACTGTAAAGTAGCCTGGTCCTATTAACACTGTAAAGTAGCCTGGTCCTATTAAACACTGTAAGTCCTATTAACACTGTAAAGTAGCCTGGTCCTATTAACACTGTAAAGTAGCCTGGTCCTATTAACACTGTAAGGTAGCCTGGTCCTATTAACACTGTAAAGTAGCCTGGTCCTATTAACACTGTAAGGTAGCCTGGTCCTATTAACACTGTAAAGTAGCCTGGTCCTATTAACACTGTAAAGTAGCCTGGTTCAACAGACACAAAGAATCAGAGATAGACAGCCTAGACAGGCCAGATATACTGACTAGCTAGCCAGACAGACACAGGCAGGCTAGCCAGGCAGGCTAAACAGACAGACATACAAACAGGAAGGCTAGCTAGCCGCTAGCTAGCCAGACAGACAGAGACAGGCTAGCTAGACAGACAGACAGGCTAGCTAGACAGACAGACAGGCTAGACAGACTGGCTAGCTAGACAGACAGACAGGCTAGCTAGACAGACAGACAGGCTAGACAGACTGGCTAGCTAGACAGACAGACATGCTAGCTGGCCAGACAGACAGACAGGCTAGCCAGCCAGCCAGCCAGCCAGAGACAAACAGACTAGCTGATATCGGTACAGTTACAGGTTAATAACTAATTGACGTTGAATGAAGGAGCACGTTGACCATTATGTTACCCAGTCTTTATCAAGTAAAGGAACACATTGCATGGGGTGATGGGTACAACGTGAGAGTTATTTAAGACTCTCTTCAAAAAGGAGGTTTCAGACGTACTGAGACGTTGCACCTGTAAAAGGTTTCAACAGTAAACACACTTTACACATTCAAACGAGAAGTTTGGTATTTTACAACTTAGTTCCACAGTGTTACCGAGATCCAACACTAGGTACAATGTTGATGATGTCAGATACAGACCTGATATCAAACTGAAAGCATCGAGACAGACAACGTTAACCTTATTATCCAATACACGGGAAAAAAAACCTTTACCTTATTAACCATTCACATCTATTCTAGATTATTGTTGTCTGGGACTAAGGAGACGAGATATATTCTGATACATTTGACTTTCCTCCAGCGCTCTAAGGCCCAAACGGCTCTAGAGAGTCCAGAGAACAGTCGTAGGAACAACACCCTTTGTGCTAGCAAGGTGAGGTCTGGGATAGATGTCACCCTTCTCTTTTCTACTGTATCAACACAACGCAGTAACCATGGATACGGAGGGCTCTGCTACAATGCAGGATCAACTAGTTGGTCGGGTAACTTTAAAATCAACAAACAGAAATATCTTTTGAATTTTCTGATTCGTTAAGAAAGTTAAACTGAGAGATTATCTGAATAAAATTATTAGACCATGTCCATTTTAAATGTATCTTTCTCAAAAAAAAAAAAAAAAAAGCATGTTGAGAATATAATTTCAGAGTATTTAGGCAAGTTAGTTGGCTAACTCATTGATCCTGCTTCGTAGTATACCCGGTACAACTGAGAAGTGGGGTTTGGTTTGCCAGTCGTTGAACCCACAACACATGCTGTCCTCAGATCAGACATGAGTGGAGAAGAGTTTTTAGTAGAACCGATTATAGTGCACTAAAACCCTATGGACCCCTGGTCAAAAGCAGTGCACTATACTGGGACTAGGGTACTATTTGGACGCGTTTACATCAAGCCTGACTGTTGAAAAGGTTGGGGTAGAACCGTAGTCCTTCCACGGAGTCGTCTCTACACAGGTGACCCATCTTCTCTGCTAGTAACAACCTGACAGACAGAGGGACAAAGGGACAGAGAGGAGGGATAGATAGATTGAGACAGAAACGTGTCACGTTATCAACCGAACACACTACTGAATAATAAACTGTAATAATTTATAACACACTATATTTACAAAAGTATGTGGACACCCCTTCAAATTAGTGGATTTGTCTTTCAGCCACACCCTTTGCGGACAGGTGTATAAAAATCGAGCACACAGCCATGCAATCTCCATAGACAAACATTGGCAGTAGAATGGGCCTCACTGAAGAGCTCAGTGACTTTCAACGTTGGCACCGTCATGGGATGCCACCTTTCCAACAAGTCAGTTCGTCAAATTTCTGCCCTGCTAGAGCTGCCCCGGTCAACTGTAAGTGCTGTGATTGTGAAGTGGAAATGTCTAGGAGCAAAAACGGCTCAGCCACAAAGTGGTAGGCCACACAAGCTCACAGAACGGGACGGCCAAGTGCTGAAGCACATAAAAATCGTCTGTCCTCGGCTGCAACACTCACTACCGAGTTCCAAACTGTTTGGTGAAGGTCCTTTCCTGTTTCAGCATGACAATGCCCCCGTGCACAAAGCGAGGTCCGTACAGAAATGGTTTGTTGAGATCAGTGTGGAAGAACTTGACTGGCCTGCACAAAGCCCTGACCTCAACCCCATCGAACACCTTTGGGATTAATTGGAACGGCAAATGCGAGCCTAATCGCCCAACATCAGTGTCCGACCTCACTAATGCTCTTGTGGCTGAATGGAAGCAAGTCCCAGCAGCAATGTTCCAACATCTAGTGGAAAGCCTCCCCAGAAGAGTGGAGGCTGTTATAGCAGCAATGTTCCAACATCTAGTGGAAAGCCTTCCCAGAAGAGTGGAGGCTGTTATAGCAGCAATGTTCCAACATCTAGTGGAAAGCCTTCCCAGGAGAGTGGAGGCTGTTATAGCAGCAATGTTCCAACATCTAGTGGAAAGCCTCCCCAGAAGAGTGGAGGCTGTTATAGCAGCAATGTTCCAACATCTAGTGGAAAGCCTTCCCAGAAGAGTGGAGGCTGTTATAGCAGCAATGTTCCAACATCTAGTGGAAAGCCTTCCCAGGAGAGTGGAGGCTGTTATAGCAGCAAAGGGGGAACCAACTCCACATAACATTTTTTTTAAATGTTTTAAAATCTTATATTTAACCTTTATTTAACTAGACAAGTCAGGTAAGAACTATTTCTTATTTACAATGACGGCCTAGGAACAGTGGGTTGACTGCCTGTTCAGGGTCAGAACGACAGATTTTTACCTTGTCGGCTCGGGGATTCGATCCAGCGACTTTTTGGTTACTGGCCCAACACTCTAACCACTAGGCTACCTGCCGCCCCTCCACTCTAACCACTAGGCTACCTGCCGCCCCTCCACTCTAACCACTAGGCTACCTGCCGCCCCTCCACTCTAACCACTAGGCTACCTGCCTCCTCTACACTCTAACCAGTAGGCTACCTGCCGCCCCTCCACTCTAACCACTAGGCTACCTGCCGCCCCTCCACTCTAACCACTAGGCTACCTGCCGCCCCTCCACTCTAACCACTAGGCTACCTGCCGCCCCACCACTCTAACCACTAGGCTACCTGCCGCCCCTCCACTCTAACCACTAGGCTACCTGCCGCCCCTCCACTCTAACCACTAGGCTACCTGCCGCCCCGCCACTCTAACCACTAGGCTACCTGCCACCCCTCCACTCTAACCACTAGGCTACCCTGCCGCCCCTCCACTCTAACCACTAGGCTACCTGCCGCCCCTCCACTCTAACCACTAGGCTACCTGCCGCCCCTCCACTCTAACCACTAGGCTACCTGCCGCCCCTCCACTCTAACCACTAGGCTACCTGCCGCCCCTCCACTCTAACCACTAGGCTACCTGCCGCCCCTCCACTCTAACCACTAGGCTACCTGCCGCCCCTCCACTCTAACCACTAGGCTACCTGCCGCCCCTCCACTCTAACCACTAGGCTACCTGCCGCCCCTCCACTCTAACCACTAGGCTACCTGCCACCTATGATTTTGGAATGAAATGTTTGATGACCAAGTGTCCACATACTTCTGTTCATATGGTGTATTATCAACAATAATCAGGACAGCTGTAGTTCAATCCAGTGGGTGACAATGGGAGTTGTAGTTCTATATACAGTGGGCGACGATGGGAGTTGTAGTTCTATATCCAGTCAGGGATTAGAGAGTGAGTAGTGGTACCTACCTTTCTTTAGACAGAAGAACAGAGAGACCGAGCAGCTTGGCAAACTCCTCAGCTGTCAGAGAGCCTTTATCAGTTACCTACGGGGGAGGGAGAGGAGAGAAGAGAGGAGAGAGAAGAGAGGAGAGAGACAGAGAGAAAACAAAGTCACCTTGTGTTTGGCTGGTCCATACAAGAGAAAACAAGTGCTGTACTACAGAGCTATGGTTACACATGTTACAGTACGTTAGTAGTTACTATAGAGCCATGGTTACACATGTTACAGTACAGTAGTTACTATAGAGCCATGGTTACACATGTTACAGTACGTTAGTAGTTACTATAGAGCCATGGTTACACATGTTACAGTACGTTAGTAGTTACTATAGAGCCATGGTTACACATGTTACAGTACGTTAGTAGTTACTATAGAGCCATGGTTACACATGTTACAGTACGTTAGTAGTTACTATAGAGCCATGGTTACACATGTTACAGTACGTTAGTAGTTACTATAGAGCCATGGTTACACATGTTACAATAAGTTAGTTGCTATAGAGCCATGGTTACACATGTTACAGTAAGTTAGTTACTATAGAGCCATGGTTACACATGTTACAGTAAGTTAGTTACTATAGAGCCATGGTTACACATGTTACAGTAAGTTAGTTACTATAGAGCGAAGTGAGGTGGAATGCAGCCCTAGGACAAGTGAGGTGGAATGCAGCCCTAGGACAAGTGAGGTGGAATGCAGCCCTAGGACAAGTGAACTGGAATGCAGCCCTAGGACAAGTGAACTGGAATGCAGCCCTAGGACAAGTGAACTGGAATGCAGCCCTAGGACAAGTGAACTGGAATGCAGCCCTAGGACAAGTGAACTGGAATGCAGCCCTAGGACAAGTGAGGTGGAATGCAGCCCTAGGACAAGTGGCCTGGAATGCAGTGTGAAACCCCCAGGCCCAATTATCACTAGCAGCACCAACTCACTGTGTCATTCTGGGTAAATGTTCTTGGTGAATAAAAGTGATTGTGATTCTTACGTTGTCCAGGGCCGAAGAGATCATCTCCTCCTCACTGTGGGACTGCAGCTGAACCACCATCACACCACTGTCAAAGATACGCAACCTGGAGAGAGAGAGAGAGAGAGAAAGAGGGGACGGAGGAGAGAGAGAGAGAGAGAGGGGACGGAGGGAGAGAGAGAGAGAAAGAGGGGACGGAGGGAGAGAGAGAGAGAAAGAGGGGGGATGGAGGGAGATGGGGGACAGAGGAAGAGAGGGAGAGAGAGAGGAGAAGAAGGACGGAGGGAGGGAGAGGAGAAGATAAAAGGTGGGAGAAATAAGGGGGTGATGGAAATGAAAAGAATGAAGTTTAACAGGGAGTTGGTAAAGTAACACAGTGAGGATGGTAGAAAACAGTCTGTCTTTTAGACAGTTGTTCCACTACAATGGTTTTCCTGTTGCTCTAACACAGAGTCAGTAGGTTTTCATTTTAGGCAAGTAAGTAGAAGGACCAGGAATGAGTCCCAAACAGCACCCCATTCCCTATATAGTGCACTACTTTTGAAAAACAACCCTATGGGCCCTGGTCAAAAGTAGTGCACTATATAGGAAATAGGAAAACAATTGGAAAGTGGCCTGGGTCTGAGTTCTCTGTTTTCTTTTGAATCTCTGGGAAGGGGCAGGAAGTGACATGGCCACAGGAAACAGCCTCCAACAACAGGAAGTCAAACAGGAAGAGCTCGGCCGATTCCTCTATGACACACACACACACACACTGACCTCAGTGGTTGCTTCAGCGACTCAAACATCTTACAGGCATTCACCAAATCCTCTGGAGACAGCAGCTAGGAGAGGACGAGAAAGAAGGGGGGAAAGAAGGGAGAGAGGAGGAGAGAGAAGGAGAGGATGAGGAGTAGAGAGAAGGAGAAAGGACGAGAGAGAAGGAGAGAGAGAGTAGGAGAGAGGAGGAGAGGAGTAGAGGAGGAGAGAGGAGAGGATGAGAGAGAAGGAGAGAGGAGTAGAGAGGAGTAGAGAGGAGGAGAGGATGAGAGAGAAGGAGAGAGGAGTAGAGGAGGAGAGAGGAGAGGATGAGAGAGAAGGAGAGAGGAGTAGAGAGGAGTAGAGAGGAGGAGAGGATGAGAGAGAAGGAGAGAGGACGAGAGAGGAGAGGAGTAGAGAGAAGGAGAGAGGACGAGAGGAGAGAGGAGTAGAGAGAAGCGGGAAAAGAGGGGAGAGAATAATAAAGAAAGGGAGGTATTGTTTATAAAAAAGTAACACTGAACAAAAATATAAAAACACAACAATTTCAAAGATTTTACTGAGCTACAGTTAAGAATTAACTAAATTAATTAGTCCCTAATCTATGGATTTCACACGACTGGGAATACAAATACGCATCCGCCAAAGATACCTTCAATTCTTTTTAAAGGGGATCAGAAACCCAGTCAGTATCTGGTGCGGATCAGAAACCCAGTCAGTATCTGGTGCGGATCAGAAACCCAGTCAGTATCTGGTGCGGATCAGAAACCCAGTCAGTATCTGGTGCGGATCAGAAACCCAGTCAGTATCTGGTGCGGATCAGAAACCCAGTCAGTATCTGGTGCGGATCAGAAACCCAGTCAGTATCTGGTGCGGATCAGAAACCCAGTCAGTATCTGGTGCGGATCAGAAACCCAGTCAGTATCTGGTGCGGATCAGAAACCCAGTCAGTATCTGGTGCGGATCAGAAACACAGTCAGTATCTGGTGCGGATCAGAAACCCAGTCAGTATCTGGTGCGGATCAGAAACACAGTCAGTATCTGGTGTGACCACCATTTGCCTCAAGCAGGGCGACACATCTCCTTCTCATAGAGTTGATCAGGCTGTTGATTGTGGCCTGTGGAATGTTGTCCCACTCCTCTTCAATGGCTGTGCGAAGTTGCTGGATATTTTGGTGGGAACTGGAACACATTGTGGTACACGTCGATCCAGAGCATCACAAACATGCTCAATGGGTGACATGTCTGGTGAGTATGCAGGCCATAGAAGAACTGGGACATTTTCAGCTTCCAGGAATTGTGTCCAGATCCTTGTGACATGGGGCCGTGCGTTATCATGCTGAAACATGAGGTGATGGAGGAGGATGAATGGCACAACAATGGGCCTCAGGATCTCGTCACGGCATCACTGTGCATTCAAATGTGCCATTGGTAAAAATGCAATTGTGTTCGTTGTCCATAGTTTATGCCTGCCCAAACCATAACCCCACCATGGGGCACACACAGCATGTTCCAGTTCCCGCCAATATCCCGGTACAGTTGAAACCGGAATTCATCCGTGAAGAGCACACTTCTCCAGCGTGCCAGTGGCCATCGAAGGTGAGCATTTTCCCACTGAAGTTGGTTACGACATCGAACTGCAGTCAGGTCAAGACCCTGGTGAGGATGACGAGTACGCAGATGAGCTTCCCTGAAATGGTTTCGGACAGTTTGTGCAGAAATTCTTCAGTTGTGAAAACCCACAGTTTCATTCACAAAGCATAAAAGTTGGCTTAAAAATGTCCTTGAAAGGAAAGTCTACCGAAGTGAGACTTTGTGTCGTATTTTTTTTTGGGCTAAATAAATTGTTTTGTTCAAGCTAGGTTGTTTTTCTATATTTGAGTTGCTAGGGAAGACAAGGTAACGCTTGTACCTGTCAGAATCAATCTCACAAACATGACGCGTTACCACGGTAACCTCCTGCCCTTAAAGGGGCAGGTGAACATTTGTCTCATCTTTGATATTTTGGGTAAAAGACTCCGGTCACAAACAATTAAATTAAAGAATTTACCAATATACCACATTACTTCTTCCTAGTAATACATTTATTGTTTTAGAAACATCACAAAGCATGCTCATTATTATCATTATTTTTTTGTAATTTTAGCTGTGAAAAAAATATTAGGGCTGTTGAAAAAAATCTGAGTGGCTGGTAGATTTTTCATTTACTAGTGGACCAAAAGATAAATGTTATAGGCTGTCCCCAGCACAAGGTGCACCTGTGTAATGATCATGCTGTTTAATCACCTTCTTGATATACATGCCAAATGTCAGGGGAAAGGATTATGATGGCAAAGGAGAGATGCTCACTAACAGGAATGTAAAACCCATTTTGTGTAAAAAACATTTGATAGAAATGTGCTTTTTTTGTGTGTATGGAACATTTCTGGGATCTTTAATTTCATGAAACATGGGAACAACACTTAAGATGTTGCGTCTATATGTTTGTAAACTATAAATAGTAGGAAAACCTTTTGTTATGATCGCAGTAGAACTTTATAGGAGAAAAAGAAAACGCACATCTATTTAGGTGCTGGCTAGCGGAGTAGAAAACTAGAAAATAAAAGAGAGCCGCACACTCTAGGAGCTCAGATGCAAAAATTGTGTGTGTGTGTGTGTGTGTGTGTGTGTGTGTGTGTATATGTATATGTGTGTGTATGCGTGTCCTCAGCTCACCTCCATTCCCCTAGCTCTGTTGACCAGACAGTACACTTCAGTCAGAGCCATCATCCCACCACGCTCCTACAGGAACAGAGAGAAAGAGATTCATATTTAACCTAACACCACCAGGCCAAACCTACACTGGAATTGATTACCAAGAGAATGTTCCGGAGTGGACGAGATGCAGTTTTGACTTAAATCTACTTGAAAATGTACGGCAAGAAATGGCTGTCTAGCAATGATCAACAACCAACTGGATCTTTAGAATTTAGAAGAAAAGAAAGAACGGACAAATACTACGACCCAGAAAGACCCGGAAAGACTCCCGGCTCTTAGAGAGACTGACCCAGAAAGACCCGGAAAGACTCCCGGCTCTTAGAGAGACTGACCCAGAAAGACCCGGAAAGACTCCCGGCTCTTAGAGAGACTGACCCAGAAAGACCCGGAAAGACTCCCGGCTCTTAGAGAGACTGACCCAGAAAGACCCGGAAAGACTCCCGGCTCTTAGAGAGACTGACCCAGAAAGACCCGGAAAGACTCCCGGCTCTTCCAGAAAGAGAGAGACTGACCCAGAAAGACCCGGAAAGACTCCCGGCTCTTAGAGAGACTGACCCAGAAAGACCCGGAAAGACTCCCGGCTCTTAGAGAGACTGACCCAGAAAGACTCCCGGCTCTCAGAGAGACTGACCCAGAAAGACTCCCAGCTCTCAGAGAGACTGACCCAGAAAGACTCCCGGCTCTTAAGAGAGACTGACCCAGAAAGACTCCCAGCTCTCAGAGAGACTGACCCAGAAAGACTCCCGGCTCTTAAGAGAGACTGACCCAGAAAGACTCCCGGCTCTCAGAGAGACTGACCCAGAAAGACTCCCGGCTCTCAGAGAGACTGACCCAGAAAGAGAAAGACTGACCCGGCTCTCAGAGAGACTGACCCAGAAAGACTCCCGGCTCTCAGAGAGACTGACCCAGAAAGACTCCCGGCTCTCAGAGAGACTGACCCAGAAAGACTCCCGGCTCTTAGAGAGACTGACCCAGAAAGACTCCCGGCTCTTAAGAGAGACTGACCCAGAAAGACTCCCGGCTCTCTCAGAGAGACTGACCCAGAAAGACTCCCGGCTCTCAGAGAGACTGACCCAGAAAGACTCCCGGCTCTTAGAGAGACTGACCCAGAAAGACTCCCAGCTGTAATCGCTGCCAAAGGTGATTCTAACATGTATTGACTCGGGGACGTGTGAAATGTATGTAGATAATAAGGACTATGAATACCTATGTAAATGAGATATTATCTACATACTAAAGACAATGAATACCTATCTCATTTACATAGGTATTCATTGTCCTTATTATCTACATACTATGTAAATGAGATAGTATGTAGATAATAAGGACTATGAATACCTTCGGAAGGCACTGTGAAGTTAGCGCAAATGCTAGTTAGCATTGGCTTGAAAAACCACCTCCATCTTCCTTCATACTGGACACAGAAACATTAAACATGGTGTCCACAAGTTCATCTGACTATGAGGAAGTAGATAAACAGGGCCTCGTTGCCAAAATCCCAAAGTATCCCTTTATAGCATGTCGTGTTTGTAAAATACTGGAGCCTGCTCGAGCTGGAACACTGATATACATTATATATATATATATATATATATCCTAGCTAACCTAGTGATCTCATGTGTTTGAACAAACTCCAGAGAGAAGAGAGAAACGTGACGTCCAGGGTGACGTTGTTCCCGGTCGTTCTCGAACCGACAGACTACAGGATGCTGCAAAACCACTGTCACACACTGTACTTTAAGATCACATACCTCTAGTGGTGCCAGCAGAATGTCTCCCAGCTGCTTGGCCAGCTGTAGGTGGTAGTGGGTACCTGAGCCGTGCGTCTCCCTGGTAACGGGGTTGGCTATACCCATACTGAGCAGGTAGGATTTGAACCGGATAGTCTGGTAGTAGAGAGAGAGAGAGAGAGGCAGGAGAGAGAGAGAGAGAGAAGCAGGAGAGAGAGAGAGAGAGAGAGAGCGAGAAGCAGGAGAGAGAGAGAGAGAGAGAAGCAGGAGAGAGCGAGCGAGAGAGAAGCAGGAGAGAGAGCGAGAAGCAGGAGAGAGAGCGAGAAGCAGGAGAGAGAGAGAAGCAGGAGAGAGAGAGCGAGAAGCAGGAGAGAGAGCGAGAAGCAGGAGAGAGAGAGAGAGAGAAGCAGGAGAGAGAGAGCAGAAGCAGGAGAGAGAGAGAGAGAAGCAGGAGAGAGAGAGAGAAGCAGGAGAGAGAGCGAGAAGCAGGAGAGAGAGAGAGCGAGAAGCAGGAGAGAGAGAGAGCGAGAAGCAGGAGAGAGAGGAGAGAGAGAGGAGAGAGAGAGAGCGAGAAGCAGGAGAGAGAGAGAGAGAAGCAGGAGGAGAGAGAGAGAGAAGCAGGAGAGAGAGAGAGAGAAGCAGGAGAGAGAGAGAGAGAAGCAGGAGAGAGAGAGAGAGAAGCAGAGAGAGAGAGAGAGAGAGAGAAGCAGGAGAGAGAGAGAGAAGCAGAGAGAGAGAGAAGCAGGAGAGAGCAGAGAGGAGCAGAAGAGAGAGAGAGAGCAGAGAGGAGAGAGAGAAGCAGGAGAGAGAGCAGGAGAGAGAAGCAGGAGAGAAGCAGGAGAGAGAAGCAGCAGGAGAGAGAAGCAGGAGAGAGAGCAGCAGGAGAGAGAGCAGCAGGAGAGAGAGCGAGAGAACAATAGAGGTATTAAGATGAAAAGTGCGTGTGTTTTTTGGTTGTGAGACCGAAAAAGGATAATAAAAAATAAAATAAAAAATGAATTGGTGCAAGTGGGGACATTTCACCAGTCCCCACAAGGAAAAAGGCTATATTAGGCTTAGGGGCCAGGGTTACAATTAGGGGCCAGGGTTAGGCATTAGGGGCCAGGGTTACAATTAGGGGCCAAGGTTACAATTAGGGGTCATTAGGGGCCAGGGTTAGGCATTAGGGCCAGGGTTAGGCATTAGGGGCCAGGGTTAGGCATTAGGGGCCAGGGTTAGGCATTAGGGGCCAGGGTTACAATTAGGGGCCAGGGTTAGGCATTAGGGGTCAGGGTTAGGCATTAGGGGCCAGGGTTACAATTAGGGGCCAGGGTTAGGCATTAGGGGTCAGGGTTAGGCATTAGGGGTCAGGGTTAGGCATGAGGGGTAAGGGTTACAATTAGGGGTAAGGGTTACAATTAGGGGTAAGGAAAATTGGATTTTGAATGGGAGTCAATTGGTTGGTCCCTACAAGGATAGCAAACCAAACGTGTGTGTGTGTGTGTGTGTGTGTGTGCGCACACCCTAACCGGATGGTCTGGTAGAGAAAACAGACAGAGCGATATTAGACCCAGACAGAGGACTGATTAATTCATTAGTAGACCAGACATTCTGCCTCAAATCAACATCCCACTGAGGGTATTTGGTGAACAAACAAAGACAGTCTTTGCCAACTGAATGTCTGGTTACTGGCAGTTCTGTCTTAGTGGACAGGCTACTGTGAAATTATATCACGACGGAGTGTGTGTGTGTGTGTGTGTGTGTGTAACACCAGCCAAATCCATGGTAGGTAAATCTGTCATGTTCAGAGGACAAGTACACACACAGGTGTCCCTTCAACTACCTGTCTGCAATTCTATGTCCCTCTCTACCTCACAGTCAGCACACAATGTCTCATAAATGGATGTGTGTGTGTGTTGGTTCTTCCATCCTTGTGTAGGATTTAAAAATCCCTAAAAAGTCCCCACAGCGATGTAGTAAAACAAGGAAAATTCTCCCTCGTGGGGACATTTCCTGCGTCCCCATGAGGACAAAGGCTATTCTTAAGTTTAGGGGTTACGGTTACAATTAGGGTTTGGGTAAGGGGCTAGTCAATAGGTAACAAGACATTAGGGTTTGGGTAAGGGGCTAGTCAATAGGTAACAAGACATTAGGGTTTAGGTAAGGGGCTAGTCAATAGGTAACAAGACATTAGGGTTTGGGTAAGGGGCTAGTCAATAGGTAACAAGACATTTACATAACAATAACGAGGCTATATACAGGGGGTACCGGTACCGAGTCAATGTGCGGAGGTACAGGTTAATCAAGGTCATTTGTACAGTGATTATACATAGATAATAAACAGTGAGTAGCAGCAGTATAAAAGGGGGGGGTTTATGGAAATGTATTTTAGGTTTCCCCGAGGATAGAAGAACATAACGTGTGTGTGTGTGTGTGTGTGTGTGTGTGAGCAGAGTAGAGCAGCAGAAAATCTAGTTCCACTCACATACTAGGGTGTGTGTACAGCCAGCTAAATCCTTGTCAACAACCAGAAAGCCCATTAACTTTCAGAGTATTAACTTTCAGAGTATTAGAGTACAAGCAGATCACATGGGATATCCGTGTGTGTGTGTGTGTGTGTGTGTGTGTTTGAGCCCCTATATTGTTCCCAGCCCAGTGGTTCCCAAACTGTGGGGCGCGTGGAGGGGTCGGCACGGAGACGCAACTCAATTATTACATCATCTACGACAATATAATAGGCTGGATTCTCACAATTAAAAAACAGGTCTTCAATAAACAGTAATGGGTCTACACTAGTCCTCAATAATCTACAACAGTAATGGGTCTACCCTAGTCCTCAATAATCTACAACAGTAATGGGTCCACCCTAGTCTTCAATAATCTACAACAGTAATGGGTCCACCCTAGTCTTCAATAATCTACAACAGTAATGGGTCCACCCTAGTCCTCAATAATCTACAACCACCCAGTCCTCCCTAGTCTTCAATAATCTACAACAGTAATGGGTCCACCCTAGTCCTCAATAATCTACAACAGTAATGGGTCCATCTACCTAGTCTTCAATAATCTACAACAGTAATGGGTCCACCCTAGTCTTCAATAATCTACAACAGTAATGGCCCACCCTAGTCTTCAATAATCTACAACAGTCTTCATAGTCTTCAATAATCCACAACAGTAATGGATAGGAAGCAGTAATGGGTGCCATGGGTCACTAGTCCTCAATAATCTACAACAGTAATGGGTCTACACTAGTCCTCAATAATCTACAACAGTAATGGGTTAATAGTCTCAATAATCTACAACAGTAATGGGTTCTCTTCAATAATCTACAACAGTAATGGGTCTACACTAGTCCTCAATAATCTACAACATGGGCTAGTCTTCAATAATCTACAACAGTAATGGGTCTACACTAGTCCTCAATAATCTACAACAGTAATGGGTCTACACTAGGTAATGGGTCTACACTAGTCTTCAATAATCTACCAGGTCTACACTAGGTGGCGTCTCAATAATCTACAACATGGGTCTACACTAGTCCTCAATAATCTACAACAGTAATGGGTCTACACTAGTCCTCAATAATCTACAACAGTAATGGGCTAGTCCTCAATAATCTACAACAGTGGCTAGTCTTCAATAATCTACAACATGGGTCCACCCTAGTCTTCAATAATCTACAACAGTAATGGGTCCACCCTAGTCCTCAATAATCTACAACATGGGTCTACACTAGTCCTCAATAATCTACAACAGTAATGGCCCACCCTAGTCTTCAATAATCTACAACAGTAATGGGTCCACCCTAGTCTTCAATAATCTACAACAGTAATGGGTCTACACTAGTCTTCAATAATCTACAACATGGGTCTACACTAGTCTTCAATAATCTACAACAGTAATGGTCCACCTAGTCCTCAATAATCTACAACAGTAATGGGTCTACACTAGTCTTCAATAATCTACAACAGTAATGGGTCCACCTAGTCTTCAATAATCTACCAGGCTAGGTAATGGGCTAGTCCTCAATAATCTACAACATGGGTCTACACTAGGTAATGGGTCTACACTAGTCTTCAATAATCTACCAGGCGGTGGCGTCATGGGTCCACCCTAGGATGGGTCCACCCTAGCAATAATCTACCAGGCGGTAATGGGCGTCTTCAATAATCTACAACAGTAATGGGTCCACCCTAGGTAATGGGGCAATAAACCAGGCGGTACAACAGTAATGCGTCAGTCCTCAATAATCTACAACAGTAATGGGTCCACCCTAGTCCTCAATAAACAACAGTAATGGGCTAGTCCTCAATAATCTACAACAGTAATGGCGTCTTCAATAATCTACAACAGGGAGTCTTCAATAATCTACCAGGCTAGGTGGGCTAGTCAGTAATGGGTCTACACTAGTCTTCAATAAACCAGGCGGTGGCGTCCTCAATAATCTCATGGGGGTAATGGGGCATCTACCAGGCTAGTCTTCAATAATCTACAACAGTAATGGCTAGTCCTCAATAATCTACAACAGTAATGGGTCCACCCTAGTCTTCAATAATCTACAACAGTAATGGGTCCACCCTAGTCCTCAATAATCTACAACAGTAATGGGCTAGTCTTCAATAATCTACAACAGTAATGGGTCTACCCTAGTCTTCAATAAACCAGGCGGTGGCGTCATAATCTACAACAGATGGGTCCACCCTAGGGCAACCAGGCGGTGGCGTCAGGGGGAATCTCCTTCAACCAGAACCAGGCGGTGGCGTCAGGGAGGGCAACCAGGCGGTGGCGTCACCAGGCGGTGGCGTCAGGGAGGGCAACCAGGGCGTCAGGGAGGGCAACCAGGCGGTGGCGTCAGGGAGGCAACCAGGCGGGGAGGGAGGGCAACCAGGCGGTGGCGTCAGGGGAGGGCAACCAGGCGGTGGCGTCAGGGAGGCAACCAGGCGGTGGCGTCAGGGAGGGCAACCAGGCGGTGGCGTCAGGGAGGGCAACCAGGCGGTGGCGTCAGGGAGGGCAACCAGGCGGTGGCGTCAGGGAGGGCAACCAGGCGGGCGTCAGGGAGGGCAACCAGGCGGTGGCGTCAGGGAGGCAACCAGGCGGTGGCGTCAGGGGAGGGCAACCAGGCGGTGGCGTCAGGGAGGGCAACCAGGCGGTGGCGTCAGGGAGGGCAACCAGGCGGTGGCGTCAGGGAGGGCAACCAGGCGGTGGCGTCAGGGAGGGCAACCAGGCGGTGGCGTCAGGGAGGGCAACCAGGCGGTGGCGTCAGGGAGGGCAACCAGGCGGTGGCGTCAGGGAGGGCAACCAGGCGGTGGCGTCAGGGAGGGCAACCAGGCGGTGGCGTCAGGGAGGGCAACCAGGCGGTGGCGTCAGGGAGGGCGTCAGGGGAGGGCAACCAGGCGGTGGCGTCAGGGGGGGCAACCAGGCGGTGGCGTCAGGGAGGGCAACCAGGCGGTGGCGTCAGGGAGGGCAACCAGGCGGTGGCGTCAGGGGGGCAACCAGGCGGTGGCGTCAGGGAGGGCAACCAGGCGGTGGCGTCAGGGAGGGCAACCAGGCGGTGGCGTCAGGGAGGGCAACCAGGCGGTGGCCAGGGAGGCAACCGCGGTGGCGTCAGGGAGGGCAACCAGGCGGTGGCGTCAGGGGGAACCAGGCGGTGGCGTCAGGGAGGGAACCAGGCGGTGGCGTCAGGGAGGGAACCAGGCGGTGGGTCAGGGAGGGCAACCAGGCGGTGTTATTCTTATAACAAATAGCAGCAATTGATTAAACGGAGGGAGGCAAGGGGGCACAGGATGTTCCCACATGATGAAACGGGTGCCTGAGTGAAAAGTTTGGGAACCACTGACCGGGTACAGAGACCATAACCCTGTAGTCTAGGGACTTAACGCGTTCCTAATTTACTTACTACTACCGCACGAGTATGGCTGACCCTGTAAAACAACACATTGCACTGCACCTCCCATTTGGACCTTATTCCCCCTGGTCAAACTAGTGCACTACATTGGGACCCTATTCCCCCTGGTCAAACTAGTGCACTACATTGGGACCCTATTCCCCCTGGTCAAACTAGTGCACTACATTGGGACCCTATTCCCCCTGGTCAAACTAGTGCACTACATTGGGACCCTATTCCCCCTGGTCAAACTAGTGCACTACATTGGGACCCTATTCCCCCTGGTCAAACTACTGCACTACATTGGAATTTGTGTTCCATTTGGGACACAGCCCTAGAAAAACTCCCTGATGGTGATGAAGAGCAGACCGACCTCATCCTCTGTGATGTCTCCCTGCTTGTCTTTGATTTTGTTGGCGATGGACCTGGACAGCTCCACCATCTCCTTCGCCTAACGAGAGAGAGGAGACACAGTTTTTATCGTGAGTGATTATGTGTGTAATATTTCAAAATGTATTCGTCACAAATGGAAAATGAACGTTAACACTTAAGACCAGGGTCGACCCGGCGCTAGAGGCCTGCACATGGAATATTGCTAGTTCATACATATATAAAACTCTCTTACCTTCACCATCAGCTTACTGAGGTCCTCAAAGGCCTGAGGGGGAATGAGAGAGAGAGAGAGAGAGAGAGAAGGAGAGACAGAGAGACAGAGACAGAGAGAGAGAGAGACAGAGACAGAGAGAGAGAGAGAGACAGAGAGAGAGAGAGAGAGAGAGAGAGAGAGAGAGAGAGAGAGAGAGAGAGAGAGAGAGAGACAGAGAGAGAGAGACAGAGACAGAGAGAGACAGAGAGAGACAGAGAGAGACAGAGAGAGACAGAGAGAGACAGAGAGAGACAGAGAGAGACAGAGAGAGACAGAGAGAGACAGATAGAGACAGATAGAGACAGATAGAATCAACCATTAATGTAAGCATTAGAGTAATACATTAACAGATTAAGCAAAACCCTTTTTCCACATTTTGTTACATTAAAGCCTTATTCTAAAATGGATTTAAATTGGGGAGTTTTAGCCCTCAAACTACACACAATACCACATAATGACAAAGTAAAAACAGGTTAGAAAATGTTGATAATTTATATATTGAAATATCACATTTACATAAGTATTCAGACCATTTCCTCAGTACTTTGTTGAATCACCGTTGGCAGTGATAACAGCCTCAAGTCTTTTTGGGTATGACTCAATAAGCTTGGCACACCTTTATTTGGGGAGTTTCTCCCATTCTTCTCTGCAGATCCTCTCAAGCTCTGTCAGGTTGGTTTGGAATGTCGCTGCACAGCTATTTTCAGGTCTCTGTCGAGATGTTGGATCGGGGTCAAATCCGGCAAAGTCCGGGCTCTGGCTGGGCCACTCAAGGACATTCAGAGACTTGTCCCGAAGCCACTCCTGTGTTGTCTTGGCTGTGTGCTTAGGGTTGTTGTCCTGTTGGAAGGTGAACCTTCGTCCCCAGTCTGAGGTCCCGAGCGCTCTGGAGCAGGTTTCATCAAGGATCTCTCTGTACTTTGCCCTGCTCGTCTTTCCCTCGATCCTGACTAGTCTCCCAGTCCCTGCCGCTGAAAAACATCCCCACAGCATGATGCTGCCACCACCATGCTTCACCGTAGGGATGGTGCCAGGTTTCCTCCAGACGTGACGCTTGGCATTCAGGCTAAAGAGTTCAATCTTGGTTTCTTCAGAGCAGAGAATCTTGTTTCTCATGGTCTGAGAGTCTTTAGGTGCCTTTTTGCAAACTCCAAGCAGGCTGTCATGAGCCTTTTACTGAGGAGTGGCTTCCATCTGGCCACTACCATAAAGACCTGATTGGTGGAGTACTGCAGAGATGGTTGTCCTTCTGGAAGGTTCTCCCATCTCCACAGAGGAACTCTGGAGCTCTGTCAGAGTGACCATCGGGTTCTTGTTCACCTCCCTGACCAAGGCCCTTCTCCCCCTATTGCTCAGTTTGGCCGGGTGGCCAGCTTTAGGAAGAGTCTTGGCGGTTCCAAACTCCTTCCAATTGCAAAAATTTATAAAAACCCGTTTTCACTCTTTCATTATGGGGTATTGTGATGTCATTATGGGGTATTGTGATGTCATTATGGGGTATTCTCCCCAGTCTGTCTCTCATCCTCTCTTTCTACCCCGTGTCTCTCATCCTCCTCTTTCTACCCCGTGTCTCTCATCCTTCTACCCCGTGTCTCTCATCCTTCTACCCCGTGTCTCTCATCCTTCTACCCCGTGTCTCTCATCCTTCTACCCCGTGTCTCTCATCCTTCTACCCCGTGTCTCTCATCCTTCTACCCCGTGTCTCTCATCCTTCTACCCCGTGTCTCTCATCCTTCTACCCCGTGTCTCTCATCCTTCTACCCCGTGTCTCTCATCCTTCTACCCCGTGTCTCTCATCCTTCTACCCCGTGTCTCTCATCCTTCTACCCCGTGTCTCTCCTCTTTCTACCCCGTGTCTCTCATCCTCCTCTTTCTACCCCGTGTCTCTCATCCTCCTCTGTCTACCCCGTGTCTCTCATCCTCCTCTGTCTACCCCGTGTCTCTCATCCTCCTCTGTCTACCCCGTGTCTCTCATCCTCCTCTTTCTACCCCGTGTCTCTCATCCTCCTCTTTCTACCCCGTGTCTCTCATCCTCCTCTTTCTACCCCGTGTCTCTCATCCTCCTCTGTCTACCCCGTGTCTCTCATCCTCCTCTGTCTACCCCGTGTCTCTCATCCTCCTCTTTCTACCCCGTGTCTCTCATCCTCCTCTTTCTACCCCGTGTCTCTCATCCTCCTCTTTCTAACCCGTGTCTCTCTCCATCTTATTTCCCTTCTCACCTCTGAGATATTTTTCTCTGTCTCTTTCCTCCTCTCCTCTATCTTCCTCTCGATGCCAACGATCCCCACCGCTCGCGTCCTTCCTGTCTGTAGGACGACCAGAGAGGAGACGTTATTTACACGTACGCACGTAGAGAGAAAATCGCAGGGGGAGAGAAAATTAGAGCGAATCACAGAGAGAGAGAGAATCACAGAGAGAGAGAGAATCACAGAGAGAGAGAGAATCACAGAGAGAGAGAGAATCACAGAGAGAGAGAATCACAGAGAGAGAGAGAATCACAGAGAGAGAGAATCACAGAGAGAGAGAGAATCAGAGAGAGAGAGAATCACAGAGAGAGAGAGAATCACAGAGAGAGAGAGAATCACAGAGAGAGAGAATCACAGAGAGAGAGAGAATCACAGAGAGAGAGAGAATCACAGAGAGAGAGAGAATCACAGAGAGAGAGAGAATCACAGAGAGAGAGAGAGAATCACAGGGAGAGAGAGAGAATCACAGGGAGAGAGAGAGAATCACAGAGAGAGAGAATCACAGAGAGAGAGAATCACAGAGAGAGAGAGAATCACAGAGAGAGAGAGAGAATCACAGAGAGAGAGAATCACAGAGAGAGAGAATCACAGAGAGAGAGAGAGAGAATCACAGAGAGAGAGAGAATCACAGGGAGAGAGAGAGAATCACAGAGAGAGAGAGAATCACAGAGGAGAGAGAGAGAGAGAATCACAGAGAGAGAGAGAATCACAGAGAGAGAGAGAGAGAGAATCACAGAGAGAGAGAGAGAGAATCACAGAGAGAGAGAGAGAATCACAGAGAGAGAGAGAATCACAGAGAGAGAGAGAATCACAGAGAGAGAGAGAATCACAGGAGAGAGAGAGAGAATCACAGAGAGAGAGAGAATCACAGAGAGAGAGAGAATCACAGGGAGAGAGAGAGAGAATCACAGAGGGATCACAGAGAGAGAATCACAGGAGAGAGAGAGAGAATCACAGAGAGAGAGAGAATCACAGGGAGAGAGAGAGAGAGAATCACAGAGAGAGAGAGAATCACAGGGAGAATCACAGAGAGAGAGAGAGAGAGAATCACAGGGAGAGAGAGAGAATCACAGGGAGAGAGAGAGAATCACAGAGAGAGAGAATCACAGGGAGAGAGAGAATCACAGGAGAGAATCACAGAGAGAGAGAATCACAGAGAGGGAGAGAGAATCACAGGGGGAGAGAGAATCACAGGGGAGAGAGAATCACAGGGAGAGAGAGAATCACAGAGAGAGAATCACCTTGATGAGAATCACAAAACAATCACAGACAAAGCATCACAATAGTCCCAGTAGGTGAGAGGAATCAAAGGGGTTAGAGAACAACAGCACATGTACCCTGCTCCATATTTTAACAACTAGGGGCCCATAAAGAATCAACAGTCAAAAATATTAACTCACTAGTCGACATCCTTACATATACATACATAGATAATCACACATAGATAGAGAATCACAGAGATAGACAGAACACATACATATATAGAATATACATACATAGAGAATCACAGGGGAGAGAGAGAATCACAGCATATATACACATATACATACACAGAGAGAGAATCACATAGAGAGAATCACATAGAATGTATACAGAATGCAGTATAGATATATACATAGAGATACAATCGCAGGGAGATACAGAATCGCAGGGGATATATACATATACAGAGAGAATATACAGGATAATATACAGGTAGAGAGAATACAGGGGGAGAGAGAATCGCAGGGGAGAGAGAATCGCAGGGGAGAGAGAGAATCGCAGGGGGAGAGAGAGAATCGCAGGGGAGAGAGATAGAATCGCAGGGAGAGAGAGAGAATCGCAGGGAGAGAGAGAGAATCGCAGGGAGAGAGAGAATCGCAGGGGAGATATATAGAGAGAATCGCAGGGAGATAAGAGAGAATCGCAGGGAGGAGAGAGAATCACAGGGGAGAGAGAGAATCATACAGGGGAGATAGGAGAGAATCGCATACATAGATATAGAATCGTAGGGGGGAGAGAGAATCGCAGGGGAGGAGAGAGAATACAGGGGGGAGACAGAATCGCAGGGAGAGAGAATCACAGGGGATACATACATATAGGGATACATACAGAGAGAATACATAGGGAGAGACATATATATATACATAATCATAGGGATAGACTACATGATAGGTCTGACCAAAACAACACACACAAAGCAACAATAGTCCCAGTAGGTGAGAGGAAGGAAAGGGGTTAGGAACAACAGCACATGTACCCTGCTCCATATTTTAACAACTAGGGGCCCATAAAGCAACAGTCAAAAATATTAACTCCTAGTCGACATCCTTACATATACATACATACATACATACATGCATATATATATACATACATATACATATATACATATATACATACATACATACATACATACATACATACATACATACATACATACATACATACATACATACATACATACATACATACATATACATACATACATATACATATATATACATATACATACATATACATACATACATATATATATACATATACATATACATACACACATATATATACACATATATATAAAATATACACACAGACAAAAGTATGTGGACACCGATTCAAATGAGTGGATTGGCTATTTTAGCCAGTCCTGTTGCTGAAAGGTGTATAAAATCCGGGCACACAGGCATGCAATCTCCATAGACAAACATTGGCCTTCCTGAAGAGCTCAGTGACTTTCAACGTGGCACCGTCATAGGACGGCACCTTTCCAGCAAGTCAGTTCATCAAATCTCTGCCCTGCTGCCATTGGACTCTGGAAAACGTGTTCTCTGCCATGATGAATTACGCTTCACCATCTAGCAGTCTGACAGACGAATCTGGGTTTGGAGGATGCCAGGAGAACGCTACCTGCCCGACTGCATAGTGCCAACTGAAAAGTTTGGTGGAGGAGGAATAATGTTCTGGGGCTGTTTTTAATGGTTCGGGCCCCTTAGTTCCAGTGAAGGAAAATCTTAACGCTACAACACACAATGACATTCTAGATGATTCTGTGCTTCTACCTTTATGGCAACAGTTTGGGGCCCTTTCCTGTTTCAGCATGAGAATGCCCCCGTGCACAAAGCGAGGCCCATACAGAAATGGTTTGTCGAGATCAGTGTGGAAGAACTTGACTGGCCTGCACAGAGCCCTGACCTCAACCCCATCAAACACCTTTGGGATGAATTGGAACGCTGACTGTGAGTGAGGACTAATCGCCCAACATCAGAGCCCGACCTCACTAATGCCGTTGTGGCTGAATGGAAGCAAGTCCCAGCAGCAATGTTCCAACATCTAGTGGAAAGCCTCCCCAGAAGAGTGGAGGCTGTTATAGCAGCAATGTTCCTACATCTAGTGGAAAGCCTTCCCAGAAGAGTGGAGGCTGTTATAGCAGCAAGGGGGGACCAACTTCATATTAATGCCCATGATTTTGGAATGAGATGTTCGATGAGCAGGTGTCCACATACTGTTGGTTATGTAGTGTAGGTCAGTCACTCAATTAGTCCCTGTCAGCTCCATTTTAGACAGCTAACTTAGTAACCAGCTAACCAAACTTAGTAATCAGCTAACCAAACTTAGTAATCAGCTAACCAAACTTAGTAATCAGCTAACCAAACTTAGTAATCAGCTAACCAAACTTAGTAATCAGCTAACTAAACTTAGTAATCAAGGTCGAAATAGCGTCCAGAGATCCTCATTGATTTTGTTAGTCAGTCTCACTCAGATATCATATTAAAAACTGCAACATTTCTCTCCACCCCATGGCAAAATATGTATAATTGCAGCAAACTGGCTTTAAAACTGCAAACATTTCTCTCCACCCCATGGCAAAATATGTAGAATTGCAGCAAACTGGCTTTAAAACTGCAAACATTTCTCTCCACCCCATGGCAAAATATGTAGAATTGCAGCAAACTGGCTTTAAAACTGCAAACATTTCTCTCCACCCCATGGCAAAATATGTAGAATTGCAGCAAACTGGCTTTAAAACTGCAACATTTTCAGATGTTTTGTGGCCCCCACCACCATCAAATCTTCCCTGCTATAAACTCACTGTACATTATCCTTTGTCATTTAGAAAATAATAATTCTGGTCGATCCAGACACTGCGCCGTTGTTTTAATGACTGACGGGATTTGTTCAAATCTGACAAATGGCCCTATAGACCGATAAGCGTCACCGGTTTAATGTATTTTTGGGGAGATTTACCGTTCGTTAATTAACATCCCTAGGTGAAACAGTACCACCGTATTCCTGGAAGTCTTAGCATCTCAGTTAGATATTAAATCAGAATATAAGAGGTGCTTTACCAACAGAGCCACACAAGGCCATAACAGAATAGACTAGG
This sequence comes from Oncorhynchus tshawytscha, assembly GCF_018296145.1. Classification (NCBI taxonomy): domain Eukaryota; kingdom Metazoa; phylum Chordata; class Actinopteri; order Salmoniformes; family Salmonidae; genus Oncorhynchus; species Oncorhynchus tshawytscha. The sequence continues at coordinate 49,356,455 of NC_056461.1, read as the reverse complement.
AAGTTAAGTAGAGTATAGCAGAGCAGAGTGGAATAGAGTAGGAAGTTAAGTAGAGTATAGCAGAGGAGAGTGGAATAGAGTAGGAAGTTAAGTAGAGTATAGCAGAGGAGAGTGGAATAGAGTAGGAAGTTAAGTAGAGTATAGCAGAGGAGAGTGGAATAGAGTAGGAAGTTAAGTAGAGTATAGCAGAGGAGAGTGGAATAGAGTAGGAAGTTAAGTAGAGTATAGCAGAGCAGAGTGGAATAGAATAGATTGTCTGTTCTATGACGACCTCTGACCTGTGAGTTGGTTGCCGTAGGGATGGGTTGTGACATGGGCGTACTCTCCCATCTCTTCTGGCTCAACTCCTCGGTCAGCCTCCTGAAGAACTACCCACAGACAGACAGACAGACAGACACAGACACCATGATGGCTCAGACTCAGTATAGAAAAACAAACACGGTGTCATTTTGGCTCTAAATCAGCACGTATCGGACGACAGTTTCACTCACTGCTCATTCGATGGTATTTTCCATTCGTGTACATTCACATTTCAGTCATTCAGCAGATGCTCTTATCCAGAGAGACTTACAGGGATTAATTAGGGTTAAGTCCCCATCGCTCAAGGGAACAGGCCGATTTTTTTCACCTCGGGATTGGAACCAGACCTTTCAGTTACAGTCTGTTCACGCGATTAACAACTGAGCCACACAAGGCCAATCACATATCTACAGAGTCACTAGGCAGTATGCAATATTACTACTCTCATAAAATATTTACAGTGTCACTAGCAAGTATCCAATCTTACTACTCATAAAATATTTACAGTATCACTAGCAAGTATCCAATGGTACTACTCTCATAGTGTCACTAGGCAGTATCCAATGGTACTACTCTCATAGTGTCACTAGGCAGTATCCAATGGTACTACTCTCATAGTGTCACTAGGCAGTATCCAATGGTACTACTCTCATAGTGTCACTAGGCGGTCTCCAATGGTACTACTCTCATAGTGTCACTAGGCAGTCTCCAATGGTACTACTCTCATAGTGTCACTAGGCAGTATCCAATGGTACTACTCTCATAGTGTCACTAGGCAGTATCCAATGGTACTACTCTCATAGTGTCACTAGGCAGTCTCCAATGGTACTACTCTCATAGTGTCACTAGGCAGTCTCCAATGGTACTACTCTCATAGTGTCACTAGGCAGTCTCCAATGGTACTACTCTCAGTGTCACTAGGCAGTCTCCAATGGTACTACTCTCATAGTGTCACTAGGCAGTCTCCAATGGTACTACTCTCATAGTGTCACTAGGCAGTCTCCAATGGTACTACTCTCATAGTGTCACTAGGCAGTCTCCAATGGTACTACTCTCATAGTGTCACTAGGCAGTCTCCAAAGGTACTACTCTCATTGCATATTTAGAGAAGGAATAATACTATAATATAAATAATAACAATAACACTATACTGGTAAATAATACTATAACATAATAATACTACAATAGTAATAATAAGAATACTATAATAACAGTAATACTATAATAATAATAATAATACTGTAATAGTAGTAATAATAAAAATACTATAATAACAGTAATACTATAATAATAATACTGTAATAGTAGTAATAATAATAATACCAATAATACTATAACAGTATTAATAATACTACTATAGTAGTAATACCGGTAATAATACTATAGTAGTAATAATACTATACTAGTAATATTATATTTCTATAGCAGTAATAATAATAATAGTACTAATAATAATAATACTACTATAATAGTAATAATAATGATAATACTATAATAGTAATAATACTTCTATAATGGTAATAATAATACTATAATACTATAATAGCAATAATAATAATAATACTATAATAGTAATAATACTTATACAATGGCAATAATAATACTAATACTATAATAGTAATAATACTAATAATACTATAATAGTAATAATAATAATACTATAATAGCAATAATATAATAGTAATAATAATAATAATGACAATACTATAATAATAATACTACAACAGTAATAATAATAATACAATAATAATAATAATACTGCTATAATGGTAATAATACTACTATAATGGTAATAATACTACTATAATAGTAATAATAATAATACTATAATAGTAATAGTAATAATACTATAATAATAATAATAATAATACAATAATAATACTGCTATAATGGTAATAATACTACTATAATAGTAATAATACTATAATAGTAATAATACTACAATAATAATAATACAATAATAATAATACAATAATAATAATACAATAATAAATAATAATAATAATACTATAATAATAATAATACTATAATAATAATAATATAATAATAATAATATAATAATAATAATACAATAATAATAATACAATAATAATAATAATAATACTAATGCTCTTTAAGGAAGTTTAATAGAATAGGGTCCTGGCTAATAATAAGGTGGACCACTATCTCAGATAATAGTAATCAAGATCAATGATGAAACATAGCCATAATAGGGGTGTTCTATCATATATCAATGATGAAAGCATAGCCTATAGCGGAGGTTCTGTCATAGATCAATAATAGCATAGCCATGATAATAGGGGGTGTTCTATCATAATCAATGATTAAATAGCCATGAGAGAGAGGGGAGGTTCTGTCATAGATCAATGATGAAAGCATAGCCATGAAGGAGGGGTGTTCTGTCATATATTGATGAAAGCATAGCCATGAGAGAATCATATATCAATGATGAAAGCATAGCCATGAGAGAGGGGGGTCCTGGTCATAGATCAATGATGAAAGCATAGCCAGAGAGGGGGGATGTTCTGTCATAGATCAATGATGAAAGCATAGCCATGAGAGGGGGGGTGTTCTATCATATATCAATGATGGCATAGCCAAGAGAGCAGGGGTGTTCTGTCATATATCAGAAAGCATAGCCAGAGAGAGGGGTGTTCTATCATATATCAATGATGAAAGCATAGCCATGAGAGAGAGGGGTGTTCTGTCATAGATCAATGATGAAAGCATAGCCATGAGAGAGAGGGGGTGTTCTATCATATATCAATGATGAAAGCATAGCCATGAGAGAGAGGGGTGTTCTATCATATATCAATGATGAAAGCATAGCCAAGAGAGAGAGGGGATGTTCTATCATATATCAATGATGAAAGCATAGCCAAGAGAGAGAGGGGACGTTCTGTCATAGATCAATGATGAAAGCATAGCCAAGAGAGAGGGGAGGTTCTGTCATAGATCAATGATGAAAGCATAGCCAAGAGAGAGAGGGGGTGTTCTGTCATAGATCAATGGTGAAAGCATAGTCAAGAGAGAGGGGGGGATGTTCTGTTTTATCCAAGCGACTTATAGTAGTCACGCGTACATATATGTGACATGTGAGTTGTCCTGCTACAAAGTGGTGGGTATTGTTTCAATAGGCTACATGGTTTAATTGGGAGTCACCTCTTTCCGATACCCGCAGCTTGTTCCTCAAAGTAGATGATCTGAGAAAGGGGTATGGCTATGCAGCATTCCTACACAGACACACACACGTTAGGAGAGTAAATACTAGACACCATCATATCAGGAACATGGAAAAGGTCAAGAAAAGCATTCAAAATCACACTGGCTAATATGCAGATAAAGCTGTGGTGGGTGTTACCCATTGAATGTATATTTTTTATGAAGTGTCACTGTACATGATTCTTCAGGTCCCTCCATATTAACTGGTGAGTACTCAGCAGAGCAATTCCAACATCCAACTTGGCCTGGTGGAAAGACAGAGCGAGAGAGGGACAACAAACGGTCAGATATGGGGCAGGCAGAAATGTGTATTTGGTCCGACAGCACGGTTGTAAACATCAACAATGACCTCGTAAACGTGTTTGTCAAGGCAAAAACACGCCCATGCAACCAACCAGTGACGTTATTTTATTTCCGATTAGCTAGTTGACTAGATTTATTCCACTATTTCAAAGAACACATTTAGCTAGATGGCTAGCTAACAATGTAACGTTACCGACTTAGCTAACTAGCTGTTTTTCTTGCCTGGCAATGCGAGCTTGTTAACATCATACCTTGTCTTCTCCGTCATAAAGTTTGACACCTCGTTGTTGAATCACCAATGTTTCATTCATTTCCAGAAGACCATTTGACCATGTGAATCTGTCCATTTTACTTGAATCAACACAAAATACAAGTATAAATAAATATTTGCCAACTTCTCACAGATCCGAAGACATTTCCGTGTCTACTTCCTCAAGGGGGTCCAAAAATGTGCCTGTTTGCGCCCCGCGGCCTGATTGAAAATATGATCAATAAATCTATTATTTCACAGTATCTGCCTAAATAAATTATGAGAATACAATGGTCGTATCATAATTTGTGATTAATATATAGTTCCACTTCAAACAAAAAATATTTGTTCTGAGAAAGTAATATTTTAACTCATGTTTTTGAATTGGGTCCTAACAAAGGAAGTTGTCGCAGCGGTGTTAGCGGCTTAGTTTATTGTGGTTGTTATGTACAGTTCAAAATATGTCGATAAACTAAATGTACATACGATAGACGTTGTCAAACGCTTCAGTAAGGATAAAATTCATTGATATATTCATTTTTCCATAGAATAATTTGACCCTTTCTGCTCTGGGCTAACAAACTGCAGAGCTAAGCTAACATTAGCCAAGCTGTCAAGTAGCCAGTTTAACACAGCACTTTCTTGCTAGCTAACTAGCTAGCAATAGATTTTAAACGAGAACAACAAAGAAAACGTCGTAAATACTGTGCCGTTTGTGAATATACTTTGTCTTAAAGTCACATTATGAAGTGTATAGCTCTATTTTAATCGTAAACTACCAGTAGTTTGTCCGTTTTTAGATTATGTCAGTGATATTGATTGTACTGTAACGTTAAGTCCACTGACTCGAGCTAGACAGCCAGGTGGCTATTTAATCAAGGAGTTATTAACACTGAGAATCCGAGATCGTGTTATCCGTTCAAACATGGATAAGAAATCATTCGACATCGTCTTAGACGAAATCAGGAAGGTAAGTTTGATTCAGTTAACCCAAGTGGCTAATAAAAATTCTTTAACACCTAAACGACATTGTCAGCTGAATGAGAATCTGAGTTTACACGACTCACGAGACTGAATATGGCAATTATACTTTAATAAGCCGAGGAAGCAGCCATTCAACTTGTCATTTTCAAGCTTGATACCGTTAAAATACGTTAGGTACTTACCAAATAATTTTTCGATGAGCAACTGCAGCAATTTACTTATGTAAATTAATTACGTACTACCAAAAAAGGTGTTAAAAAAAAAAAAAATGCCAGGTCTGAAAGGTATTATTTTTGACCAAGTGATCACGCGCCATATTTCACCTATTCTGCACTTCCTGCAATAAATAGTCGTGGAATTAAAATACAGTAAATAAAGCCTAGCCTATCTAGAAATATACAAACGCTGTAAAAACGTGCCCTATATTGTCTACTTAAATCTAATTACATGAAATATTATTGCATTCTATGAACCGCGGGTGAAACGACAGATTGGTATGAAGTTCATACACTGTTGTAGGTGATCAAATCAATGGCCTTTCCCGCTGCTGGATCAGCCAACCAACCTGCGTGACAGTAATGAGTGATTTTTATTGGAGGTACAGAAAAGGATTTGGTCAAGTACACTTGTTCAAAACAATACTTAAATTCTTTCCAGGCATTTTGTCCGGTTACATGTAACTTTTTATTTAGACATTTTTTTTGGTACATAATGATGATAGAAACGCCATTCTTTTGTTTAGTACCGAAAGTATTTTGACATTATTAAGCTTGAAAAGCTGGTAAATGGCAAGTTGACTGGCTTAAAGGAGAATTGCCATATGCAACACCTGTAAACCCAGATTCTGGTTCACGGCTCAGCTATCTGGCTATGGAGAGCATAGCAGACGTTATCCACACCACTGACTGATTTATGTACACTAGGAGTCATTTCCAATGGTTTTTACTGGGCTTCTTCTCTCTCTGCAGTGCGTGCTAACAGATCAGCGGATTAAGGCGATAGAGCAGGTGCACGGGTACTTCTCCAGCGAGCAGGTACAGTAGCTAGCAAACAGAGAAGGTTGATGAATGACAGCCAGTCACAGAGACATGCTAAACCCCCCACCCCCTCTCCCTCCAGGTAATAGACATGCTAACCCCCTCTCCCTCCAGGTAATAGACATGCTAACCCCCCTCCCCCCTCTCCCTCCAGGTAATAGACATGCTAACCCCCCTCTCCCTCCAGGTAATAGACATGCTAACCTCCTCTCCCTCCAGGTAATAGACATGCTAACCCCTCTCCCCCCCTCTCCCTCCAGGTAATAGACATGCTAACCCCCTCTCCCTCCAGGTAATAGACATGCTAACCCCCACTCCTCCTCCAGGTAATAGACATGCTAACCCCCACTCCAGGTAATAGACATGCGCCAGGTAATAGACATGCTAACCCCCCTCCCTCCAGGTAATAGACATGCTAACCCCCTCTAACCCCCTCCAGGTAATAGACATGCTAACCCCCTCCCCCCTCCAGGTAATAGACATGCTAACCCCTCTCCCTCCAGGTAATAGACATGCTAACCCCCCCCTCTGCTAACCCCCCCTCCAGGTAATAGACATGCTAACCCCCTCTCCCTCCAGGTAATAGACATGCTAACCCCCTCTCCCTCCAGGTAATAGACATGCTAACCCCTCCCTCCAGGTAATAGACATGCTAACCCCCCTCTCCCTCCAGGTAATCCAGGTAATAGACATGCCCTCTCCCCCCTCTCCCTCCAGGTAATAGACATGCTAACCCCCTCTCCCTCCAGGTAATAGACATGCTAACCCCTCTCCCTCCAGGTAATAGACATGCCCCCCCTCTCCCTCCAGGTAATAGACATGCTAACCCCTTCTCCCTCCAGGTAATAGACATGTAATAGACATGCTAACCCCCCTCTCCCTCCAGGTAATAGACATGCCCCCCTCTCCCTCCAGGTAATGGACATGCTAACCCCTCTCCCTCCCCCTCTCCCTCCAGGTAATGGACATGCTAACCCTCTCTCCTCTAGGTAATAGACATGCTAACCCCCCCTCTCCCTCCAGGTACCCCCTCTCCCTCCAGGTAATACATGCTAACCCCCTCTCCCTCCAGGTAATGGACATGCTAACCCCCTCTCCCTCTAGGTAATAGACATGCTAACCCCCTCTCCCTCCAGGTAATAGACATGCTGCTAACCCCCCCTCTCCCTCCAGGTAATAGACATGCTAACCCCCTCTCCCTCTAGGTAATAGACATGCTAACCCCCTCTCCCTCCAGGTAATGGACATGCTGAAGTACTTCTCCTGGGCAGATCCTCAGATCAAAGCTGTCAAAGCTCTTCAACATGTGAGTGACAACAACAGCCAACTCTGCTAATGTTTTGTGTATTACTGTGTAAACAGTAGATAGACGGTGCATTCGGAAAGTATTCAGACCCCTTGACCTTTTTCACATTTTGTTACGTTACAGCCTTATTCTAAATGGATTAAATAAAACATTTTCTTCATCAATCTACACACAATAACCCACAGTGAGAAAGCGAAAACAGGTTTTTAATGCATTTTTGCAAAAAGCAGCTATGAGGTTGAAGGAATTGTCTGTAGTGCTCTGAGACAGGATTGTGTCAAGGCACCGATCTGAGGAAGGGTACCAAAACATTTCTGCAGTATTGAAGGTCCCCAAGAACACAGTGGCCTCCATCATTCTTAAATGGAAGTAGTTTGGAACCACCAAGACTCTTCCTAGAGATGGCCGAACTGAGCAACGTCTCTGGAGAGACCTGAAAATATCTGTGCAGCGTTGCTCCCCATCCAACCTAACAGAGCATGAGAGGATCTGCAGAGAAGAATGGAAGAAACTCCCAAAATACAGGTGTGCCAAACTTGTAGCGTCATACCCAAGAAGACTAGAGGCTGTAATTGCTGCCAAAGGTGCTTCAACAAAGTACGGAGTAAAGTGTCTGAATACTTGTGTAAATGTAAATTATCAGTTTTTGAATTTTTTAAATAAAAATTAATAAATACACTTTCAAAAATGTCTAAAAACCTGTTTTTGCTTTTTCATTAGGGTATTGTGTGTAGATTGATGAGGGGGAGAAAAACTATTTCATCCATTTTAGAGTAAGGCTGTAACGTAACAAAATGTGGAAAAAGTCAAGGGGCCTGAATCCTAAAGCTCTGAACAAAATGATTATTATAAATGATTATATGGATGATTATTATAAATGATTATATGAATGATTATTATAAATGATTATATAAATGATTATATGAATGATTATTATAAATGATTATATAAATTATTATTATAAATTATTATATAAATTATTATTATAAATTATTATTATAAGTGATTATATAAATTATTATCAATTATTATATAAATTATACAATTAAATGGTACAATGTTTCAAGTTGGTTGCAGACAGGCCATGTGTAGCCGATGTGATTTGTAGGAGATTTATTTTTATCAGGATATTTTCTACCCGCAGGCTGCAATGTTTTTATTTGTTGGCTTCATGTCGGCTATTTTTACATAATTGACAATCAAACTTTCTTTTTAGGTTTGTATCATTTGCATTTAGATTTGGATAGAATTTTGATTAACAGGACAATGATTTTGAGACACAAAGACATTTATTAGAGATTTTGAGACACAAAGACATTTATTAGAAATGAAATGAAACTGTTTCTCACGAAAATGTGCATATGGAAACCATAACTAACATACAGATCGGTAGAAATGGTAAGATAAATTGGCATTCTGCGAAAGCCGTCAGGAGCTGGAGGAGAATAGTTGGCACCCTCTTGAGGCATTTGTCCTATCTCATCAAATCGTAAGCTTAAAGCATCAGACGAGCTCAATGCATATAGTTGATTTTATTAAACACATAGGGTGTCTATAAATGGAAAAATACACGTTTTAAAATGTTCACCAATCGATTATTCGAAAGAACAGTCGATTTTCGGTAGACCAAGATCATTTTTAGTTGGACAGCCCTAATAAATACATTTCTTAGAAGGTTCTTAGAAATTGATCTTCAGTCGTTGGATATTCTGTTTAGAGTTGGGATGGGCACGGTTTAAACCTGTTCACTATGGCAGACTGTCAGTCATCCTCTAAACCTGAGCACTATGGCAGACTTGTCAGTCATCCTCTAAACCTGAGCACTATGGCAGACTTGTCAGTCATCCTCTAAACCTGAGCACTATGGCAGGCAGACTCTTGTCAGTCATCCTCTAAACTTGAGCACTATGGCAGACTCTTGTCAGTCATCTTCTAAACCTGAGCACTATGGCAGACTCTTGTCAGTCATCCTCTAAACCTGAGCACTATGGCAGACTCTTGTCAGTCATCCTCTAAACCTGAGCACTATGGCAGACTCTTGTCAGTCATCCTCTAAACCTGAGCACTATGGCAGACTCTTGTCAGTCATCCTCTAAACCTGAGCACTATGGCAGACTCTTGTCAGTCATCCTCTAAACCTGAGCACTATGGCAGACTCTTGTCAGTCATCCTCTAAACCTGAGCACTATGGCAGACTCTTGTCAGTCATCCTCTAAACCTGAGCACTATGGCAGACTCTTGTCAGTCATCCTCTAAACCTGAGCACTATGGCAGACTCTTGTCAGTCATCCTCTAAACCTGAGCACTATGGCAGACTCTTGTCAGTCATCCTCTAAACCTGAGCACTATGGCAGACTCTTGTCAGTCATCCTCTAAACCTGAGCACTATGGCAAACTCTTGTCAGTCATCCTCTAAACCTGAGCACTATGGCAGACTCTGTCAGTCACCCTCTAAATTCTTGAAAACCGTTAATTCACTGAAGCATGGCAATTCCTCTACTTCTACACACAAGCAACAAAGATCTCTAAACTAGAGATAGACATGTGACATCCTGCATTTTATGGCAGACTCTGGGGGATATCCACACTTCTACACACAAGCAACAAAGTCACATGTGACATCCTGCATTTTAAAAAGTCACAAAAAAAGAAAAAAAAAAACAGTTTTTAAAATAATAATAAAATGCTTGACTCTCTTGACCAATCAGAGTGTTGCAATAGCACATGGCAGATGTAAACAGTGGACATGCTGCTTTTTTAAATGTAATTTTGGGCATGAAAAGCAACAGTGTAAGACAAGGCGGTCTGAAAATGGGTAGATAATTACTGAGATCACTACTATCCTCACCCTTTTTGTGACTATGTGGATATTTAGCTAAATACTGGCCTGTATGTTTTGATTCAACTTTGACTCTTTGTGTGTTTCTTCCAGAAAATGGTTGCCATCCCCACTACCAAAGTGGCCAACATCCTCAACTGTTTTACCTTCTCTAAGGACCGGCTGGTGGTTCTGGAACTCATAGCTCTGTGAGTAATTATGTTAATTCATATTAACAGTTATATTATGGTAATTCATATGAACAGAACAGTTATATTATGGTAATTCATATGAACAGAACAGTTAGATTATGTTAATTCATATTAACAGTTAGATTATGGTAATTCATATGGACAGAACAGTTAGATTATGGTAATTCATATTAACAGAACAGTTAGATTATGGTAATTCATATGGACAGAACAGTTAGATTATGGTAATTCATATTAACAGAACAGTTAGATTATGGTAATTCATATGGACAGAACAGTTAGATTATGGTAATTCATATTAACAGAACAGTTAGATTATGGTAATTCATATTAACAGAACAGTTAGATTATGGTAATTCATATGGACAGAACAGTTAGATTATGGTAATTCATATGGACAGAACAGTTAGATTATGGTAATTCATATGGACAGAACAGTTAGATTATGGTAATTCATATGGACAGAACAGTTAGATTATGGTAATTCATATTAACAGAACAGTTAGATTATGGTAATTCATATTAACAGAACAGTTAGATTATGGTAATTCATATTAACAGAACAGTTAGATTATGGTAATTCATATGGACAGAACAGTTAGATTATGGTAATTCATATTAACAGAACAGTTAGATTATGGTAATTCATATTAACAGAACAGTTAGATTATGGTAATTCATATTAACAGAACAGTTAGATTATGGTAATTCATATGGACAGAACAGTTAGATTATGGTAATTCATAATAATATTAACCGTGTGTTCAGTGACAGTATTACCGAACAGAAATATAAATGCAACAATTTCAAGGTGTTTTTTGAAACTGATATAGTCTCTGTATCTGTGTACGTGTGATAAATAAGCTACATAACAAAGATACTGTACACACGCACCAACTTAATTCCACTCAATTTAGCTAATTAACCTATAGACCGATAACAAATGTATTTATTGAATAGGCTATAAAAAAAAAGCATTATTTAGAAATGTTAAATATATTTATATGTATACTATATACTTTTTCTGACAGTTTGCCGGCGCCAATTTTATTTATCAACAAAAAAGTTATAACTTTTACCAGCGAACGTAAACCCTGACACACACACACACATGTTATTCTGTCCTCGTGGGGACCAAAACATTTATTTCCATTCAAAATCCTATTTTTCATAACCTGAACCTGAACCCGAACCCTAAATCTAACCACTAACCCTAATTGTAACCCCTAAGCTTAAAGTAGCCTTTTCCCCCCATGGGTACTTGGGAATTGTCCCCACAAGGGTGAATGTTATTTGTTGTACTATCCTTGTGGGGACTTTGAGGGGATTTAGGGCCCCACAAGTATAGAAGAACCAACCAACACACGTGTGTTCAAGATCCTCATACTGTATGTGTTCTGAGTAGCTCTACATCTGGGCTGTATTCATTAGTAGACACTGTAGCAAAACATTCTGCAACAGAAAAACAAAAACAAGCATTTCTTATTGGACGAGTTCAGATTTGCTTCTGTGATTTCGTTACTAGTGAATAGGCCTAAACCTTACTTGATATAGGAAGGCTGGGACATCCTTGAATTGCTTGCGCTTGAATGTGCTAATGACTTCAAATCTAATCAGTTGATGGATCACAACAGCTACTCGATTAGTTAGTTGATTGATTGGCAGATTGATTGGTTAATTAACAACCCCGATGGGCTGTGTTCTTCTGCCAGGAACATCTCTGATGCCCAGAACTACCGTCCCGTAGAGGACCTGTTCCGTATTCACCTGTCTGAGAAGAAACGAGCCCGCAGGATCCTAGAGCAGGTAACTCACACACTGTCCTGTACTGCTCTAGCTGTGTTGTGTTGTGATCTGTTCTAGTTGTGTCATAATGTATTCAAGGTGTGTAATGTCATGCTATGTCATAATGTATTCTAGGTGTGTTGTGTCATAATGTATTCAAGGTGTGTAATGTCATGTTATGTCATAATGTATTCAAGGTGTGTAATGTCATGCTATGTCATAATGTATTCTAGGTGTGTTGTGTCATAATGTATTCTAGGTGTGTTATGTCATGCTATGTCATAATGTATTCTAAGTGTGTTATGTCACGTATTCTAGGTGTGTTATGTCATAATGTATTCTAGGTGTGTTATGTCATAATGTATTCAAGGTGTGTAATGTCATAATGTATTCTAGGTGTGTTATGTCATGCTATGTCATAATGTATTCTAAGTGTGTAATGTCATGTTATGTCATAATGTATTCAAGGTGTGTAATGTCATGTTATGTCATAATGTATTCTAAGTGTGTAATGTCATGTATTCTAGGTGTGTTATGTCATGTTATGTCATAATGTATTCTAAGTGTGTAATGTCATGTTATGTCATAATGTATTCTAGGTGTGTTATGTCACGTTATGTCATAATGTATTCAAGGTGTGTTATGTCATGCTATGTCATAATGTATTCTAAGTGTGTAATGTCATGTATTCTAGGTGTGTCATGTCATGTATTCTAGGTGTGTTATGTCATAATGTATTCTAGGTGTGTTATGTCATAATGTATTCAAGGTGTGTTATGTCATGTTATGTCATAATGTATTCTAAGTGTGTAATGTCATGTATTCTAGGTGTGTTATGTCATGTATTCTAGGTGTGTTATGTCATAATGTATTCTAGGTGTGTTATGTCATAATGTATTCTAGGTGTGTTATGTCATGCTATGTCATAATGTATTCTAGGTGTGTTATGTCATGTTATTTCATAATGTATTCTAAGTGTGTAATGTCATGTATTCTAGGTGTGTTATGTCATGTTATGTCATAATGTATTCTAAGTGTGTAATGTCATGTATTCTAGGTGTGTTATGTCATAATGTATTCTAGGTGTGTTATGTCATAATGTATTCTAGGTGTGTTATGTCATGTTGTGTCATAATGTATTCTAGGTGTGTTATGTCATGTTGTGTCATAATGTATTCTAGGTGTGTAATGTCATGTTATGTCATAATGTATTCTAGGTGTGTTATGTCACGTTATGTCATAATGTATTCAAGGTGTGTTATGTCATGTTATGTCATAATGTATTCAAGGTGTGTAATGTCATGTTATGTCATAATGTATTCTAGGTGTGTTATGTCACGTTATGTCATAATGTATTCAAGGTGTGTTATGTCATGCTATGTCATAATGTATTCTAAGTGTGTAATGTCATGTATTCTAGGTGTGTTATGTCATGTATTCTAGGTGTGTTATGTCATAATGTATTCTAGGTGTGTTATGTCATAATGTATTCTAGGTGTGTTATGTCATGTTATGTCATAATGTATTCTAAGTGTGTAATGTCATGTATTCTAGGTGTGTTATGTCATGTATTCTAGGTGTGTTATGTCATAATGTATTCTAGGTGTGTTATGTCATGTATTCTAGGTGTGTTATGTCATAATGTATTCTAGGTGTGTTATGTCATAATGTATTCTAGGTGTGTTATGTCATAATGTATTCTAGGTGTGTTATGTCATGTTGTGTCATAATGTATTCTAGGTGTGTTATGTCATAATGTATTCTAGGTGTGTTATGTCATGTTGTGTCATAATGTATTCTAGGTGTGTTATGTCATGTTATGTCATAATGTATTCTAGGTGTGTTATGTCATGTTATGTCATAATGTATTCTAGGTGTGTTATGTCATAATGTATTCTAGGTGTGTTATGTCATGTTATGTCAATGTATTCTAGGTGTGTTATGTCATGTTATGTCAATGTATTCTAGGTGTGTTATGTCATGTTATGTCATAATGTATTCTAGGTGTGTTATGTCATGTTATGTCATAATGTATTCTAGGTGTGTCATGTTATGTCATAATGTATTCTAGGTGTGTTATGTCATGTTATGTCATAATGTATTCTAGGTGTGTTATGTCATGTTATGTCATAATGTATTCTAGGTGTGTAAGGTGGGCTGCAAGGCTCCAGTAGCCATGATCTCTTCATGTGGGATGATCCCAGGAAACCCTTACCCTAAAGGCAAGCCCAGCCAGACCACTGGCACCTTCCCTGTAAGTAATATAACCTAACGTGTGTGTGTGTGTGTGCATCTATACTGAACAAAAATATGAAAGCAACATCCAGTGTTGGTTCCATGTTTCATGGGCTGAAATAAAGGATCCCAGAAATGTTCCATACACACAAAATGCTTTTTTTCCCTCTTAAATGTTCTCTTAAAGTTATTTACATCCCTATTTGTGAGCGTTTCTCCTTTGCCAAGCTGATTAAACAGCATGATCATTACACAGGTGCACCTTGTGCTGGGGACACACACAAAAAAGGCCACTCTAAAATGTGCTGTAGTGTCACACAACACAATGCAACAGATGTCTCAAGTTTTGAGGGAGCGTGCAGTTGCCATGCTGACTGCAGGAATGTCCACCAGAGCTGTTGCCAGAGAATTTAATGTTCAATTCTCTACCATAAGCCACCGTTGTTTTAGAGAACTTGGCAGTACGTCAGCATATGTGTGGAACTCCTTCAAGACGGTTGGAAAAGCATTCCTCTTGAAGCTGGTTGAGAGAATGCCAAGAGTGCAAAGCTGTCATCAAGGCAAGCATTTCTTATTGAACAAGTTCTGATGGCTTCCATGATTTCAATACTAGTGAATAGGCCTAAACCCTACTTGATATCGGAAGGCTGGGACATCCTTGAATGTGCTAATGACTAAATCTAATCAGTTGATGGATTATATCAGCTACTTGGTTAGTTAGTTCATTGAATAATCTAAAATATATTTTGATTTGTTTAACACTTTTTTTGGTTACTACATGATTCCATATGTGTTATTGAGATTTTTAATGTTGATGTCTTCACTATTACTCTACAATGTAGATAATAGTCAAACTGAAGAAAAGCCCTGGAATGACTAGATAATAGTCAAACTGAAGAAAAGCCCTGGAATGACTAGATAATAGTCAAACTGAAGAAAAGCCCTGGAATGACTAGATAATAGTCAAACTGAAGAAAAGCCCTGGAATGACTAGATAATAGTCAAACTGAAGAAAAGCCCTGGAATGACTAGATAATAGTCAAACTGAAGAAAACCCTGGAATGACTAGATAATAGTCAAACTGAAGAAAACCCTGGAATGACTAGATAATAGTCAAACTGAAGAAAAGCCCTGGAATGACTAGATAATAGTCAAACTGAAGAAAAGCCCTGGAATGACTAGATAATAGTCAAACTGAAGAAAAGCCCTGGAATGACTAGATAATAGTCAAACTGAAGAAAAGCCCTGGAATGACTAGATAATAGTCAAACTGAAGAAAACCCTGGAATGACTAGATAATAGTCAAACTGAAGAAAACCCTGGAATGACTAGATAATAGTCAAACTGAAGAAAACCCTGGAATGACTAGATAATAGTCAAACTGAAGAAAAGCCCTGGAATGACTAGATAATAGTCAAACTGAAGAAAAGCCCTGGAATGACTAGATAATAGTCAAACTGAAGAAAAGCCCTGGAATGACTAGATAATAGTCAAACTGAAGAAAAGCCCTGGAATGACTAGATAATAGTCAAACTGAAGAAAAGCCCTGGAATGACTAGATAATAGTCAAACTGAAGAAAAGCCCTGGAATGACTAGATAATAGTCAAACTGAAGAAAAGCCCTGGAATGACTAGATAATAGTCACACTGAAGAAAAGCCCTGGAATGACTAGATAATAGTCACACTGAAGAAAAGCCCTGGAATGACTAGATAATAGTCAAACTGAAGAAAAGCCCTGGAATGACTAGATAATAGTCAAACTGAAGAAAAGCCCTGGAATGACTAGATAATAGTCAAACTGAAG
Source organism: Oncorhynchus tshawytscha (assembly GCF_018296145.1). Lineage (NCBI taxonomy): Eukaryota > Metazoa > Chordata > Actinopteri > Salmoniformes > Salmonidae > Oncorhynchus > Oncorhynchus tshawytscha. Next base: position 49,340,198 of record NC_056461.1, on the reverse strand, counting down.
AAAAGCCCTGGAATGACTAGATAATAGTCAAACTGAAGAAAAGCCCTGGAATGACTAGATAATAGTCAAACTGAAGAAAAGCCCTGGAATGACTAGATAATAGTCACACTGAAGAAAAGCCCTGGAATGACTAGATAATAGTCAAACTGAAGAAAAGCCCTGGAATGACTAGATAATAGTCAAACTGAAGAAAACCCTGGAATGACTAGATAATAGTCAAACTGAAGAAAAGCCCTGGAATGAGTAGGTGTGTCCAAACTTTCGACTGGCACTGTATATTTTTTTAAGAGAAATGCCATGTCGCAGCAGTGCAACTTGGAAATAGAAATAGCCCAAAAAACCTGCAATCCGCAACCAGTACATTTTCACCCACAACATCGTTTTTTCAAAGTTGCCCAATTTTACAGAATCCTATTTTCTACGCTTCAGCTGAGCGGCTTCCACGAGCGCTGCAGATCCCCCCAGCTGGAACCGAGGCTTCATTGAAAATGAATGGGGCCACCGCCACATGTTGTCTGTCAGTAGACCAGCTTGTAAAAAAAAATACTATAGTAACCTTAGTTCAACACCTAGTGTATGGAGCGATTTCAGTACCAATAGGAATTGTATTTGAATTCTTTAATTCTTTATTTCTATTAGTCTTAACCCAGTTAGACAAATCAAATCAAATTTTATTTGTCACATACACATGGTTAGCAGATGTTAATGCGAGTGTAGCGAAATGCTTGTGCTTCTAGTTCCGACAATGCAGTAATAACCAACAAGTAATCTAACTAACAATTCCAAAACTACTGTCTTATGCACAGTGTAAGGGGGTAAAGAATATGTACATAAGGATATATGAATGAGTGATGGTACAGAGCAGCATAGGCAAGATACAGTAGATGGTATCGAGTACAGTATATACATATGAGATGAGTATGTAAACCAAGTGGCATAGTTAAAGTGGCTAGTGATACATGTATTACATAAAGATGCAGTAGATGATATAGAGTACAGTATATACGTATGCATATGAGATGAATAATGTAGGGTATGTAAACATATTAGGTAGCATTGTTTAAAGTGGCTAGTGATATATTTACATCATTTCCCATCAATTCCCATTATTAAAGTGGCTGGAGTTGAGTCAGTGTGTTGGCAGCAGCCACTCAGTGTTAGTGGTTGCTGTTTAACAGTCTGATGGCCTTGAGATAGAAGCTGTTTTTCAGTCTCTCGGTCCCAGCTTTGATGCACCTGTACTGACCTCGCCTTCTGGATGATAGCGGGGTGAACAGGCAGTGGCTCGGGTGGTTGTTATCCTTGATGATTTTTATGGCCTTCCTGTAACATCGGGTGGTGTAGGTGTCCTGGAGGGCAGGTAGTTTGCCCCCGGTGATGCGTTGTGCAGACCTCACTACCCTCTGGAGAGCCTTACGGTTGTGGGCGGAGCAGTTGCCGTACCAGGCGGTGATACAGCCCGCCAGGATGCTCTCGATTGTGCATCTGTAGAAGTTTGTGAGTGCTTTGGGTGACAAGCTGAATTTCTTCAGCCTCCTGAGGTTGAAGAGGCGCTGCTGCGCCTTCTTCACGATGCTGTCTGTGTGAGTGGACCAATTCAGTTTGTCTGTGATGTGTATGCCGAGGAACTTAAAACTTGCTACCCTATCCACTACTGTTCCATCGATGTGGACAGGGGGGTGTTCCCTCTGCTGTTTCCTGAAGTCCACAATCATCTCCTTAGTTTTGTTGACGTTGAGTGTGAGGTTATTTTCCTGACACCACACTCCGAGGGCCCTCACCTCCTCCCTGTAGGCCGTCTCGTCGTTGTTGGTAATCAAGCCTACCACTGTTGTGTCGTCCGCAAACTTGATGATTGAGTTGGAGGCGTGCGTGGCCACGCAGTCATGGGTGAACAGGGAGTACAGGAGAGGGCTCAGAACGCACCCTTGTGGGGCCCCGGTGTTGAGGATCAGCGGGGTGGAGATGTTGTTGCCTACCCTCACCACCTGGGGGCGGCCCGTCAGGAAGTCCAGTACCCAGTTGCACAGGGCGGGGTCGAGACCCAGGGTCTCGAGCTTGATGACGAGCTTGGAGGGTACTATGGTGTTGAATGCCGAGCTGTAGTCGATGAACAGCATTCTCACATAGGTATTCCTCTTGTCCAGATGGGTTAGGGCAGTGTGCAGTGTGGTTGAGATTGCATCGTCTGTGGACCTATTTGGGCAGTAAGCAAATTGGAGTGGGTCTAGGGTGTCAGGTAGGGTGGAGGTGATATGGTCCTTGACTAGTCTCTCAAAGCACTTCATGATGACGGAAGTGAGTGCTACGGGGCGGTAGTCGTTTAGCTCAGTTACCTTAGCTTTCTTGGGAACAGGAACAATGGTGGCCCTCTTGAAGCATGTGGGAACAGCAGACTGGTATAGGGATCGATTGAATATGTCTGTGAACACACCGGCCAGCTGGTCTGTGCATGCTCTGAGGGCGCGGCTGGGGATGCCGTCTGGGCCTGCAGCCTTGCGAGGGTTAACACGTTTAAATGTTTTACTCACCTCGGCTGCAGTGAAGGAGAGGCCGCATGTTTTCGTTGCAGGCCGTGTCAGTGGCACTGTGTTGTCCTCAAAGCGGGCAAAAAAGTTATTTAGTCTGCCTGGGAGCAAGACATCCTGGTCCGTGACTGGGCTGGGTTTCTTCCTGTAGTCCGTAATTGACTGTAGACCCTGCCACATACCTCTTGTGTCTGAGCCGTTGAATTGAGATTCTACTTTGTCTCTGTACTGACGCTTAGCTTGTTTGATAGCCTTGCGGAGGGAATAGCTGCACTGTTTGTATTCGGTCATGTTACCAGTCACCTTGCCCTGATTAAAAGCAGTGGTTCGCGCTTTCAGTTTCATGCGAATGCTGCCATCAATCCACGGTTTCTGGTTAGGGAATGTTTTAATCGTTGCTATGGGAACGACATCTTCAACGCACGTTCTAATGAACTCGCACACCGAATCAGCGTATTCGTCAATGTTGCTGTCTGACGCAATACGAAACATATCCCAGTCCAAATCAAATCAAATTTTATCAAATGATGATGGAAGCAGTCTTGGAGTGTGGAATCAGCTTGGTCGGACCACCGTTGGACAGACCTCAGCGTGGGAGTTTCTTGTTTTAGCTTCTGTTTGTAGGCAGGGATCAACAAAATGGAGTCGTGGTCAGCTTTTCCGAAAGGAGGGCGGGGCAGGGCCTTATATGCGTCGCGGAAGTTAGAGTAACAATGATCCAAGGTTTTTCCCGCCCTGGTTGCGCAGTCGATATGCTGATACAGACACGTGTTAATCTAATGACTACCCTTGCTGGAGACTTGAAACTAACACATCTAACACAAACTAACACACGTCTTGAGGTCTCAGTCAAACCACGCTCTTTTGATGAGTATCCTTGCTGTATCTTAAAGACTTGGTGTAACAGATGGGCATCTGTGATGAGTAACCTTGCTGGGTCTTATAGACTTGGTGTAACAGACAAACATCTGTGATGAGTAACCTTGCTGGGCCTTAAAGACTTGGTGTAACAGACGAACATCTGTGATGAGTAACCTTGCTGGGTCCTTAACAGATGGGCATCTGTGATGAGTAACCTTGCTGGGTCTTATAGACTTGGTGTAACAGACAAACATCTGTGATGAGTAACCTTGCTGGGCCTTAAAGACTTGGTGTAACAGACGAACATCTGTGATGAGTAACCTTGCTGGGCCTTAAAGACTTGGTGTAACAGACAAACATCTGTGATACTCCTCAGCCTGAAGTGTTACCACTTGCGTAATTAAAGAAGGCCTTTTTTTAATAGCACGATGGGTTGGATTGCTTCAGGAGGGCGGTCACGTGTGTTTGCCGAGTCAGAGGTCCTGAGTTCAAGTCTCGGTATGAGCTGAATCAGGGGGGTACTCGTTAAGCAAGCAGCGTATCGTCTTTTACCTGAGCTTCCTGAACTTATACCTATAGGTTTTAGATACAGTGGGGAGAACAAGTATTTGATACACTGCCGATTTTACAGGTTTTCCTACTTACAAAGCATGTAGAGGTCTGTAATTTTTATCATAGGTACACTTCAACTGCGAGAGACGGAATCTAAAACAAAAATCCAGAAAATCACATTGTATGATTTTTAAGTAATTAATTTGCATTTCCCCACTGTAAGTGGGCTAACACAGTCTTGTAACATGCAGGAGACCTGGTTCGAACCCAGTCAGTCACAAGAGAAAGATTAAATAAGGATTAGATTGCCTATCCTTTGACAGGGCTATTCAGCTATATTCTTATGGGGGTCAAATTGTGTGTTTTGTTACAGGCTCCTAACTCAGCCTGTAATCTTCATCGAGGGGTACAGAAGGCACGTCCATGCTCCAGGGAGACTTAGCTTTCAGGAATTGGGTCTTAATAGCTTTTAGCCAAAGCGGGTTCAAACGCTAGAGCCAAATTCACGGGGAGAAAATAAATTCAACATGCCACATTTGGCTTCAGAAACCGCCAGAAGCTTCTGTTGAGCACAGAGACCATTTGATTCTATGTGTTCTCCTCCTCTACCATTCCTGGCTGGCAAAGTACCAGGATGTTGTCTCTGGTTTTGAATCTGAATTTAAAAACGGAATCTGAATGCATATTAAAAGTTGAATATTATGAAATGTTGATTAACTTGAAACTATAGTTTGTAAACTTGATACACAGACAATGAATGCAATATTTAACATATTGACAATATAAATATTGAATTTGAATATCAGATTTTTTAAAAATTGAATTCAATATTCATTCAATTCAGTTTCAAATCAGGAAATACAAGTTCAATGTGTGCAATTAAACATTCACAAATGTTAAATTCAAATTCAACATCCTAATACAAATTCAAATGTTAAATTCAAATTCAACATCCTAATACAAATTCAAATGTTAAATTCAAATTCAACATCCTAATACAAATTCATATGTATAAAATTCAAGTACAATTTCTGTTGGCACTGACATCACTCCATAGTAGTGACCTCGTCAAGACCCCATTGATTTCAAGTGAGATAACGTCATTGAAAGTTTGCCGTAGCTGAGTCTGAGGCACCGTTCGGTTTCCATAATAAAAGAGGAAGCTGTGGATCCCTACTTGATGCTCAAGGACATTTTTTTTATGGTACTTTTCAGATGTATTTTATTTTCTGAGAAATGTGAGGAATGGCATCCGTTGAAAAGTAAATCAACTTTGTATGGCCTAATTTTAACATTTTATAAATGTCAGTACGGTATCGTCATTGACATGACACAACAACCATTTTGTTTTCTATTTCTCCTGTCAGGGAACTCCTGCAAAGAAGGAGGGAGAGGAGACCCCTGCCAACACCGAGGGGAAAGGCATCGCAGCCCGCATCATTGGACCATTCAAACCAGTAAGGACCAGGCTGTACTTTCATTCTCAACCACTAGGTGGAGCTCTTTATTTCAAAACAAGTCTGAAACGAGTCCAAAATGGCACCCTAATTCCCTTGCATTACTTTTAACCCGGGCTCACTATGTAGGGAATATGGTACAATTTGGGAAGACACATGAACGATCACCTTTCACAAGATCTATTTACAAAATGTTTGTAAAATAAATTTAAAATACATTTAAAAAGGACAAAAGTTGAATCAAACCACTGTGAGACTTAGTTTTCTGCTTCAGGAAGTCAGATTCATTATTTTGATTGGTCAGTGAGTCAGATTCATTATTTTGATTGGTCAGTGAGTCAGATTCATTATTTTGATTGGTCAGTGAGTCAGATTCATTATTTTGATTGGTCAGTGAGTCAGATTCATTATTTTGATTGGTCAGTGAGTCAGATTCGTTATTTTGATTTGGTCAGTGAGTCAGATTCATTATTTTGATTTGGTCAGTGAGTCAGATTCATTATTTTGATTGGTCAGTGAGTCAGATTCATTATTTTGATTGATCAGTGAGTCAGATTCATTATTTTGATTGGTCAGTGAGTCAGATTCATTATTTTGATTGGTCAGTGAGTCAGATTCATTATTTTGATTGGTCAGTGAGTCAGATTCATTATTTTGATTGGTCAGTGAGTCAGATTCATTATTTTGATTGGTCAGTGAGTCAGATTCATTATTTTGATTGGTCAGTGAGTCAGATTAATTATTTTGATTGGTCAGTGAGTCAGATTCGTTATTTTGATTTGGTCAGTGAGTCAGATTCATTATTTTGATTTGGTCAGTGAGTCAGATTCATTATTTTGATTGGTCAGTGAGTCAGATTCATTATTTTGATTGACCAGTGAGTCAGATTCATTATTTTGATTGACCAGTGAGTCAGATTCATTATTTTGATTGGTCAGTGAGTCAGATTCATTATTTTGATTGGTCAGTGAGTCAGATTCATTATTTTGATTGGTCAGTGAGTCAGATTCATTATTTTGATTGGTCAGTGAGTCAGATTCATTATTTTGATTGGTCAGTGAGTCAGATTCATTATTTTGATTGGTCAGTGAGTCAGATTCATTATTTTGATTGGTCAGTGAGTCAGATTCATTATTTTGATTGGTCAGTGAGTCAGATTCATTATTTTGATTGGTCAGTGAGTCAGATTCATTATTTTGATTGGTCAGTGAGTCAGATTCATTATTTTGATTGGTCAGTGAATAATTTAGTATCATTACGTTTGTTTTTCTTCCTCTCTCCTCCAGTCTCCGTCGTCCTACAACCCTCAGCGGCCGGTACCCTACCCCATTCCCCCCTGCAGACCTCACGCCACCATCGCACCGAGTAAGACCACCTGAATACTAAACACCTACCATAACACAGACCACCTTAATACTAAACACCTACCATAACACAGACCACCTTAATACTAAACACCTACCATAACACAGACCACCTGAATACTAAACACCTACCATAACACAGACCACCTGAATACTAAACACAGACCACCTTAATACTAAACACCTACCATAACACAGACCACCTTAATACTAAACACCTACCATAACACAGACCACCTTAATACTAAACACCTACCATAACACAGACCACCTGAATACTAAACACCTACCATAACACAGACCACCTGAATACTAAACACAGACCACCTGAATACTAAACACCTACCATAACACAGACCACCTGAATACTAAACACCTACCATAACACAGACCACCTTAATGCTAAACACAGACCACCTGAATACTAAACACCTACCATAACACAGACCACCTTAATGCTAAACACAGACCACCTGAATACTAAACACCTACCATAACACAGACCACCTTAATACTAAACACAGACCACCTTAATACTAAACACCTACCATAACACAGACCACCTTAATACTAAACACCTACCATAACACAGACCACCTTAATACTAAACACAGACCACCTTAATACTAAACACCTACCATAACACAGACCACCTTAATACTAAACACCTACCATAACACAGACCACCTTAATACTAAACACAGACCACCTTAATACTAAACACCTACCATAACACAGACCACCTTAATACTAAACACCTACCATAACACAGACCACCTTAATACTAAACACAGACCACCTTAATACTAAACACCTACCATAACACAGACCACCTTAATACTAAACACAGACCACCTTAATACTAAACACCTACCATAACACAGACAACCTTAATGCTAAACACAGACCACTTTAATACTAAACACCTACCATAACACAGACCACCTTAATACTAAACACAGACCACCTTAATACTAAACACAGACCACCTTAATACTAAACACCTACCATAACACAGACCACCTTAATGCTAAACACAGACCACCTTAATACTAAACACAGACCACCTTAATACTAAACACAGACCACCTGAATACTAAACACCTACCATAACACAGACCACCTTAATGCTAAACACAGACCACCTGAATACTAAACACCTACCATAACACAGACCACCTTAATACTAAACACAGACCACCTTAATACTAAACACAGACCACCTAAATATACTATAACACAGACCACCTGAATACTAAACACAGACCACCTTAATACTAAACACAGACCACCTAATACTAAAACAGACCTACCTACCATAACACAGACCACCTTAATGCTAAACACAGACCACCTTAATACTAAACACAGACCACCTTAATACTAAACACAGACCACCTTAATACTAAACACCTACCATAACACAGACCACCTTAATGCTAAACACAGACCACCTTAATACTAAACGCAGACCACCTTAATACTAAACACTTACCATAACACAGACCACCTGAATATTAAACACCTACCATAACACAGACCACCTGAATACTAAGTACAGACCACCTGAATACTAAATACCTACCATAACACAGACCACCTTAATGCTAAACACAGACCACCTTAATACTAAACACCTACCATAACACAGACCACCTGAATACTAAACACAGACCACCTGAATACTAAATACAGACCACCTGAATACTAAACACAGACCACCTGAATACTAAATACAGACCACCTTAATACTGAACACAGACCACCTGAATACTAAATACAGACCACCTTAATACTAAACACCTACCATAACACAGACCACCTGAATACTAAACACAGACCACCTTAATACTAAACACAGACCACCTTAATACTAAACACAGACCACCTGAATACTAAACACAGACCACCTGAATACTAAACACAGACCACCTGAATACTAAACACAGACCACCTGAATACTAAATACAGACCACCTGAATACTAAACACAGACCACCTGAACACTAAATACAGACCACCTGAATACTAAACACAGACCACCTGAATACTAAATACAGACCACCTTAATACTGAACACAGACCACCTGAATACTAAATACAGACCACCTTAATACTAAACACCTACCATAACACAGACCACCTGAATACTAAACACAGACCACCTTAATACTGAACACAGACCACCTGAATACTAAACACAGACCACCTGAATACTAAACACAGACCACCTGAATACTAAACACAGACCACCTTAATACTAAACACCTACCATAACACAGACCACCTGAATACTAAACACAGACCACCTTAATACTAAACACAGACCACCTTAATACTAAACACAGACCACCTGAATACTAAACACAGACCACCTAATACTAAACACAGACCACCTTAATACTAACCACAGACCACCTGAATACTAAACACAGACCACCTGAATACTAAACACAGACCACCTTAATACTAAACACAGACCACCTGAATACTAAACACAGACCACCTTAATACTAAACACAGACCACCTTAATACTAACCACAGACCACCTGAATACTAAACACAGACCACCTGAATACTAAACACAGACCACCTACATTGACCGTGTGCAGTAGATCACCTGAATACTAAACACAGACCACCTACATTGACCGTGTGCAGTAGATCACCTGAATACTAAACACAGAACACAGACCACCTACATTGACCGGGTGCAGTAGATCACCTGAATACTAAACACAGACCATAACACAGACCACCTACATTGACCGTGTGCAGTAGATCACCTCTGCTGGGTGTTGACCAACAATAGAAACAAATAAAATTGTCGGGAAAAGAACAGAAAATGTGGTGAGAGGTGATTGGACGACCACTCGCTGACAACGTTCCTATTGGTCTGTTCTTGCCCTTTAAACGAGGACCTCCTCACCTCAGTGCCTCTTCTGTGACAGATAACGAGAGAGATCAGGAAAGGGAAGAGAGAGTGGTAGCGTTTTTAATTCTGTTCCTCTCACTATGCTCTGAGTTCAGACTGCAGACTTGGCATGGTTCAGTAGGGTGTGTGTGTGTGTGTCTGTGTCTGTGTCTGTGTCTGTGTGTCTGTGTCTGTGTAGCAGTGTTAATGTGTTACCATGCGTCTCAGGTAGGTACAACAACGCAGGGCTGGTATCAGTGGGCGGGGTCATAACGACCAGCGTTCTCCCCCCACCCTACAGCGCCAGCACCAAGCCCACAGGTACGACCAGGGGACTTGGGGGTGTGTGAGACAGAGAGAAAGTCTTTTCTGTCTGTGAGAATGAGCATCTCTCTTAGCTTGCTGCCTAACCTCCTGGCTTACCTGCCCTTCTCAGAGGAAGCTAGCTATCCTTGGATCTGTCTGTCTATATCCCAATCATCTCTATGGCTACCAGTTTCACCGCCACTAAACTGTACTAGGTAGAGTGAGAAATAACCAGTTGACACAGTGTCTGAGACCTCACCTCTCTGTTTCCTGTCCTAATAGAAGGTTATTGGTTAACCAGCTGACACAGTGTCTTAGACCTCACCTCTCTGTTTCCTGTTTCCTGTTCTAATAGAAGGTTATTGGTTAACTAGTTCACAGTGTCTTAGACCTCACCTCTGTTTCCTGTTTCCTGTTCTAATAGAAGGTTATTGGTTAACTAGCTGACACAGTGTCTTAGACCTCACCTCCCTGTTTCCTGTTTCCTGTTCTAATAGAAGGTTATTGGTTAACTAGTTGACACAGTGTCTTAGACCTCACCTCTCTGTTTCCTGTTCTAATAGAAGGTTATTGGTTAACCAGCTGACACAGTGTCTTAGACCTCACCTCTCTGTTTCCTGTTCTAATAGAAGGTTATTGGTTAACTAGTTGACACAGTGTCTTAGACCTCACCTCTCTGTTTCCTGTTCTAATAGAAGGTTATTGGTCAACTAGCTGACACAGTGTCTTAGACCTCACCTCTCTGTTTCCTGTTTCCTGTTCTAATAGAAGGTTATTGGTCAACTAGCTGACACAGTGTCTTAGACCTCACCTCTCTGTTTCCTGTTTCCTGTTCTAATAGAAGGTTATTGGTCAACTAGCTGACACAGTGTCTTAGACCTCACCTCTCTGTTTCCTGTTTCCTGTTCTAAGTAAATAATCATAACAAACTAGATTACACATTACTCATCAGTATGTGTCCCAAATGGAACCCTATTCCCTATATAGTGCACTACTTTAGACCAGATCCTATGGCACCCTATTCCCTATATAGTGCACTACTTTAGACCAGATCCTATGGCACCCTATTCCCTATATAGTGCCCTACTTTAGACCAGAGCCCTATGGCACCCTATTCCCTATGTAGTGCACTACTATAGACCAGAGCCCTATGGAACCCTATTCCCTATGTAGTGCACTACTTTAGACCAGAGCCCTATGGAACCCTATTCCCTATATAGTACACTACTATAGACCAGAGCCCTATGGAACCCTATTCCCTATATAGTGCACTACTTTAGACCAGAGCCCTATGGCACCCTATTCCCTATGTAGTGCACTACTTTAGACCAGAGCCCTATGGACACCCTATTCCCTATATAGTGCACTACTTTAGACCAGAGCCCTATGGCACCCTATTCTCTATGTAGTGCACTACTTTAGACCAGAGCCCCATGGTATCATGGGTCCATTTGAGAGGTATGCTTGTTTTACGGTTGACTGGTTCCTAGATCACAACACCTCTGATTCATCTCAGTAAGGTAGGGCCCTTTAAAGGTAGGGCCCTTTAATAAAGGTAGGGCCCTTTAAAGGTAGGGCCCTTTAAAGGTAGGGCCCTTTAAAGGTAGGGCCCTTTAATAAAGGTAGGGCCCTTTAATAAAGGTAGGGCCCTTTAATTAAGGTAGGGCCCTTTAATTAAGGTAGGGCCCTTTAAAGGTAGGGCCCTTTAAAGGTAGGGCCCTTTAATAAAGGTAGGGCCCTTTAAAGGTAGGGCCCTTTAATAAAGGTAGGGCCCTTTAAAGGTAGGGCCCTTTAATAAAGGTAGGGCCCTTTAATAAAGGTAGGGCCCTTTAAAGGTAGGGCCCTTTAATAAAGGTAGGGCCCTTTAAAGGTAGGGCCCTTTAATAAAGGTAGGGCCCTTTAAAGGTAGGGCCCTTTAATAAAGGTAGGGCCCTTTAATAAAGGTAGGGCCCTTTAAAGGTAGGGCCCTTTAATAAAGGTAGGGCCCTTTAATAAAGGTAGGGCCCTTTAAAGGTAGGGCCCTTTAATAAAGGTAAAGGTAGGGCCCTTTAAAGTTAGGGCCCTTTAATAAAGGTAGGGCCCTTTAATAAAGGTAGGGCCCTTTAAAGGTAGGGCCCTTTTAAAATCATTTTAAAAAATTTGACTGATTCCATTTGATAGTTCAATAGGTCTAGTTGGTTTCCTGCTTAGTTCAATAGGTCTAGTTGGTTTCCTGCTTAGTTCAATACATTCAGTTGATTTCCTACTTAGTTCAATGCATTTTTAATCAAATTTATTTATAAAGCCCTTCTTACATCAGCTGATATCTCAAAGTGCTGTACAGAAACCCAGCCTAAAACCCCAAACAGCAAGCAATGCAGGTGTAGAAGCACGGTGGCTAGGAACAACTCCCTAGAAAGGCCAGAACCTAGGAAGAAACCTAGAGAGGAACCAGGCTATGTGGGGTGGCCAGTCCTCTTCTGGCTGTGCCGGGTGGAGATTATAACAGAACATGGCCAAGATGTTCAAATGTTCATAAATGACCAGCATGGTCAAATAATAATAATCACAGTAATTGTCGAGGGTGCAGCAAGTCAGCACCTCAGGAGTAAATGTCAGTTGGATTTTCATAGCCGATCATTGAGAGTATCTCTACCACTCCTGCTGTCTCTAGAGAGTTGAAAACAGCAGGTCTGGGACAGGTAGCACGTCCGGTGAACAGCTCAGGGTTCCATAGCCGCAGGCAGAACAGTTGAAACTGGAGCAGCAGCACGGCCAGGTGGACTGGGGACATCAAGGAGTCATCATGCCAGGTAGTCCTGAGGCATGGTCCTAGGGCTCAGGTCCTCGGGGGGGGAGAAAGAAAGAAAGAGAGAATTAGAGAGAGCATACTTAAATTCACACAGGACACCGGATAGGACAGGAGAAGTACTCCAGATATAACAGACTGACCCTAGCCCCCCGACACATAAACTACTGCAGCATAAACACTGGAGGCTGAGACAGGAAGGGTCAGGAGACACTGTGGCCCCATCCGATGATACCCCCGGACAGGGCCAAACAGGAAGGATATAACCCCACCCACTTTGCCAAAGCACAGCCCCCACACCACTAGAGGGATATCTTCAACCACCAACTTACCATCCTGAGACAAGGCCGAGTCTCAATTCATTTTTTTTGTTGGTCTGGATTCTGTGATTCAGTCCTCGTTCTCCACAAGGCGTATTTTATAGGGCCCTATAAAAAATAGAGGTCCCAAATGTCTCCCTATTCCCTATATAGTGAATTACTTCTGACTAGGGTCTCACGTCACTGTCCCCTGTGGTTATGGCTTGCTGGCTGAAGGGTGTGTTGCTAGGCTACGGTTGCTAGTGTTCTGGCTTGCTGGCTGAAGGGGGGTTGCTAGGCTACGGTTGCTAGCGTTCTGGCTGCTTGCTGCTTGCTCACACTCTCTCTCACTTTTAATGCACAAGAAATATAGTTAAAAGAAAATGGAACATGATAGCCTACTGTTAGGAGTTGTCTTCTAGCCTGGTCCCAGATCTGTTTGTGTTGTCTTGCCGACTCCAATTGCTGTCATTGTCAAACACATCTGGGACCAGGCTAGTTGTCTTGTTGCTTGAAATCCATACCACGGAGTGGAATGTTGGCACAAAAACAAATATCGGGTACCAGGCTAACTGTGTTATTAATCTTGATGTCTTACTCTGTCTCCAGGCTACGCCAGACCTGCCAATCAACAACAGCACCCTGTCACAGGTGTCAACTCCACAGCCCTCCCATCTCCCCTCGGCTCCCCCACAGTCCCTCCCGTGCCCTCCCCCTCTCACCCCACTCCCACCACCCCCATCACCCCTGTGTTCCCTGGTAAGGTCCCCTCCCAGAACCCTCTAGCCCCCTCTCCCTCCCCCGCCCCCTCTCCCTCCGTCATCAAAGGGGGTCCCCTCCCATCCGGTTCCCCCATCTGCCCCCACCACCCCCTCCGTCATTAAGGCCCACACCCCTCAGCTACCCCCTGTGGCACCCCAGGTCCCCACCACCCAGGGGCATTCTCCCCCTCTCCCTTCCATGCTGGTGCCTCTCGGTCAGACACCCCTACTCCAAGGACCCCCTCCCTGACCCCCTCCCTCAGGGTACCTCCATGGGCCTTCCGCAGTACAACCCCCAGACAGGCCCTGCCTTCCCTGGCCTGCCCGCTTACCAGACCACCCCGTCTGGGTCGGTGATCCGCAGCTATCCTCCCTCCTCCTCCTCGGCCCCCAGCCCCAAGCCCTCCCCAGCCCTGTCCGGCCAGGCCCAAGCATCCTTCTACAGTGAGCAGCACCGCGGCCCACTGGCTAGAACAGGAGGGGGGACAGGCAGTGGCAGTAACAGCCCAGTCCCCTCTGCCTTTAAAGGCCCTTCACGTGCGGGGACTCCCTCCCTCAGCTCTCTGGTGATGCCTGGCGGATCAGCGGCCTTAGCCCGCTCCCTGGGTCTGTCCCACCCCTCTTCTTCTCCCCAGGGCTCCCTACCCAGCCCTGCTGCTATGGCCAGCCTCCAGGCCCTCTCCTCCAGCCCGGCTCCCCCTCACTACCCCGGCCTCTCCCCCTTCCCCTCCTCCCTGTCCTCCTCTTCACCCTTCCCTCCATCCTCCTCTCTGTCCTCCATGACCCCCACCTCCCACCCCCAGACCTCCATGGCCTACCCAGGCCTGTCTCACAGCGTAGCCACAAGCGGAGCCTCTCCCTTTGGGATGGGTCTGACCACCACCCCATCTATCTTCCCGGGGTTGGTTCCAGGGCCCAGTCCAGGGGGGTTCTCAGGATTTGGAGGTTCAGGAGGACCTGGGGCGGGGAGCCCCGTCCTGTCTTCCTTCATGGGTGCCGGGGTGTCCGTAGCAACCGTAGCCCCTCTCCATTCGGCGGCGGCCGTGGCAGCAGGAGTTCCGTCCTCCTCTCCCGTTCTACCTGGCTTTGCCTCTGCCTTCAGCTCCAACTTCCAGCCTGGGTGAGAGAGTGAGAGAGAGACTGAGTGAGAGAGAGACTGAGTGAGAGAGAGAACAGAGAGAGAGACAGAGGGAGACAGAGAACAGAGAGAGAGACAGAGAGAGAGAGAGAGAGAGAGAGAGAGAGAGAGAGAGAGAGAGAGAGAGAGAGAGAGTGAGAGAGAGAGTGAGAGAGAGTGAGAGAGTGAGAGAGAGAGAGAGAGTGAGAGAGAGAGAGAGAGAGTGAGAGAGAGAGTGAGAGAGAGAGAGAGAGAGAGAGAGAGAGAGAGAGAGAGAGAGAGAGAGAGAGTGAGAGACAGAGAGAGAGAGAGAGAGAGAGTGAGAGAGGCCTGTCTGCCTGCATCCCTAAGCATGCCAGTTTGTACGTACGTCAGCATTGTGACCGATTAAAAAATGTGATTACATTTTCTAGATGAATACAGTTGGAGAATGTGATTACATTTTCTAGATGAATACAGTTGGAGAATGTGAAAAATGAAAATGTCCCTTGCTGCTATAGATAAAACCCTCATCTCAGAACTCTGGTCCAAGTGATTGAAACTCGTCCAACATCTCATTCCAAAATCATGGGCATTAATATGTAGTTGGTTCCCCCCTTGCTGCTATAACAGCCTCCACTCTTCTGGGAAGGCTTTCTACTAGATGTTGGAACATTGCTGCTATAACAGCCTCCACTCTTCTGGGAAGGCTTTCCACTAGAAGTTGGAACATTGCTGCTATAACAGCCTCCTCTCTTCTGGGAAGGCTTTCCACTAGATGTTGGAACATTGCTGCTATAACAGCCTCCACTCTTCTGGGAAGGCTTTCCACTAGATGTTGGAACATTGCTGCTATAACAGCCTCCACTCTTCTGGGAAGGCTTTCCACTAGATGTTGGAACATTGCTGCTATAATAGCCTCCACTCTTCTGGGAAGGCTTTCCACTAGATGTTGGAACATTGCTGCTATAACAGCCTCTACTCTTCTGGGAAGGCTTTCCACTAGATGTTGGAACATTGCTGCTATAACAGCCTCCACTCTTCTGGGAAGGCTTTCCACTAGATGTTGGAACATTGCTGCTATAACAGCCTCCACTCTTCTGGGAAGGCTTTCCACTAGATGTTGGAACATTGCTGCTATAACAGCCTCCACTCTTCAGGGAAGGCTTTCCACTAGATGTTGGAACATTGCTGCTATAATAGCCTCCACTCTTCTGGGAAGGCTTTCCACTAGATGTTGGAACATTCAAATCAAAATCAAATCAAATTTTATTTGTCACATACACTTGGTTAGCAGATGTTAATGCGAGTGTAGCGAAATGCTTGTGCTTCTAGTTCCGACAATGCAGTAATAACCAACAAGTAATCTAACTAACAATTCAAAAAAAAACTACTGTCTTATACACAGTGTAAGGGGATAAAGAATATGTACATAAGGATATATGAATGAGTGATGGTACAGAGCAGCATAGGCAAGATACAGTAGATGATATCGAGTACAGTATATACATATGAGATAAGTATGTAAACCAAGTGGCATAGTTAAAGTGGCTAGTGATACATGTATTACATAAGGATGCAGTCGATGATATAGAGTACAGTATCAACGTATGCATATGAGATGAACAATGTAGGGTAAGTAACATTATATAAGGTAGCATTGTTTAAAGTGGCTAGTGATATATTTACATCATTTCCCATCAATTCCCATGATTAAAGTGGCTGGAGTAGAGTCAGTGTCATTGACAGTGTGTTGGCAGTAGCCACTCAATGTTAGTGGTGGCTGTTTAACAGTCTGATGGCCTTGAGATAGAAGCTGTTTTTCAGTCTCTCGGTCCCAGCTTTGATGCACCTGTACTGACCTCGCCTTCTGGATGACAGCGGGGTGAACAGGCAGTGGCTCGGGTGGTTGATGTCCTTGATGATCTTTATGGCCTTCCTGTAGCATCGGGTGGTGTAGGTGTCCTGGAGGGCAGGTAGTTTGCCCCGGTGATGCGTTGTGCAGACCTCACTACCCTCTGGAGAGCCTTACGGTTGAGGGCGGTGCAGTTGCCATACCAGGCGGTGATACAGCCCGCCAGGATGCTCTCGATTGTGCATCTGTAGAAGTTTGTGAGTGCTTTTGGTGACAAGCCGAATTTCTTCAGCCTCCTGAGGTTGAAGAGGCGCTGCTGCGCCTTCCTCACGATGCTGTCTGTGTGAGTGGACCAATTCAGTTTGTCTGTGATGTGTATGCCGAGGAACTTAAAACTTGCTACCCTCTCCACTACTGTTCCATCGATGTGGATGGGGGTGTTCCCTCTGCTGTTTCCTGAAGTCCACAATCATCTCCTTAGTTTTGTTGACGTTGAGTGTGAGGTTATTTTCCTGACACCACACTCCGAGGGCCCTCACCTCCTCCCTGTAGGCCGTCTCGTCGTTGTTGGTAATCAAGCCTACCACTGTTGTGTCGTCCGCAAACTTGATGATTGAGTTGGAGGCGTGCATGGCCACGCAGTCGTGGGTGAACAGGGAGTACAGGAGAGGGCTCAGAACGCACCCTTGTGGGGCCCCAGTGTTGAGGATCAGCGGGGAGGAGATGTTGTTGCCTACCCTCACCACCTGGGGGCGGCCCGTCAGGAAGTCCAGTACCCAGTTGCACAGGGCGGGGTCGAGACCCAGGGTCTCGAGCTTGATGACGAGCTTGGAGGGTACTATGGTGTTGAATGCCGAGCTGTAGTCGATGAACAGCATTCTCACATAGGTATTCCTCTTGTCCAGATGGGTTAGGGCAGTGTGCAGTGTGGTTGAGATTGCATCGTCTGTGGACCTATTTGGGCGGTAAGCAAATTGGAGTGGGTCAAGGGTGTCAGGTAGGGTGGAGGTGATATGGTCCTTGACTAGTCTCTCAAAGCACTTCATGATGACGGATGTGAGTGCTACGGGCGGTAGTCGTTTAGCTCAGTTACCTTAGCTTTCTTGGGAACAGGAACAATGGTGGCCCTCTTGAAGCATGTGGGAACAGCAGACTGGTATAGGGATTGATTGAATATGTCCGTAAACACACCGGCCAGCTGGTCTGCGCATGCTCTGAGGGCGCGGCTGGGGATGCCGTCTGGGCCTGCAGCCTTGCGAGGGTTAACACGTTTAAATGTCTTACTCACTTCGGCTGCAGTGAAGGAGAGACCGCATGTTTCCGTTGCAGGCCGTGTCAGTGGCACTGTATTGTCCTCAAAGCGGGCAAAAAGTTATTTAGTCTGCCTGGGAGCAAGACATCCTGGTCCGTGACTGGGCTGGGTTTCTTCCTGTAGTCCGTGATTGACTGTAGACCCTGCCACATACCTCTTGTGTCTGAGCCGTTGAATTGAGATTCTACTTTGTCTCTGTACTGGCGCTTAGCTTGTTTGATAGCCTTGCAGAGGGAATAGCTGCACTGTTTGTATTCAGTCATGTTACCAGACACCTTGCCCTGATTAAAAGCAGTGGTTCGTGCCTTCAGTTTCACACGAATGCTGCCATCAATCCACGGTTTCTGGTTAGGGAATGTTTTAATCGTTGCTATGGGAACGACATCTTCAACGCACGTTCTAATGAACTCGCACACCGTATCAGCGTATTCGTCAATGTTGTTGTCTGACGCAATACGAAACATCTCCCAGTCCACGTGATGGAAGCAGTCTGGAGTGTGGAGTCAGCTTGGTCGGACCAGCGTTGGACAGACCTCAGCGTGGGAGCTTCTTGTTTTAGTTTCTGTCTGTAGGCAGGGATCAACAAAATGGAGTCGTGGTCAGCTTTTCCGAAAGGGGGCGGGGCAGGGCCTTATATGCGTCGCGGAAGTTAGAGTAACAATGATCCAGGGTCTTTCCACCCCTGGTTGCGCAATCGATATGCTGATAAAATTTAGGGAGTCTTGTTTTCAGATTAGCCTTGTTAAAATCCCCAGCTACAATGAATGCAGCTTCCGGATAAATCGTTTCCAGTTTGCAGAGAGTTAAATAAAGTTTGTTCAGAGCCATCGATGTGTCTGCTTGGGGGGATATATACGGCTGTGATTATAATCGAAGAGAATTCTCTTGGTAGATAATGCGGTCTACATTTGATTGTGAGGAATTCTAAATCAGGTGAACAGAAGGATTTGAGTTCCTGTATGTTTCTTTCATCACACCATGTCACGTTGGCCATAAGACATACGCCCCGCCCGTCTTCTTACCAGAAAGATGTTTGTTTCTGTCGGCGCGATGCGTGGAGAAACCCGCTGGCTGCACCGCTTCGGATTGC
The DNA here is from genome assembly GCF_018296145.1 of Oncorhynchus tshawytscha. Lineage (NCBI taxonomy): Eukaryota > Metazoa > Chordata > Actinopteri > Salmoniformes > Salmonidae > Oncorhynchus > Oncorhynchus tshawytscha. The sequence continues at coordinate 49,321,015 of NC_056461.1, read as the reverse complement.
GTCTCTCCAGTTAGCCATGTTTCCGTGAAGCAGAGAACGTTACAGTCTCTGATGTCCCTCTGGAATGCTACCCTTGCTCGGATTTCATCAACCTTGTTGTCAAGAGACTGGACATTGGCAAGAAGAATGCTAGGGAGTGGTGCACGATGTGCCCGTCTCCGGAGTCTGAACAGAAGACCGCTTCGTTTCCCTCTTTTTCTGAGTCGTTTTTTTTTTTGGGTCGCTGCATGTGATCCACTCCGTTACACTGGTTGTAAGGCAGAACACAGGATCCGCATCGCGAAAAACATATTCTTGGTCGTACTGATGGTGAGTTGACGCTGATCTTATATTCAGTAGTTCTTCTCGGCTGTATGTAAAGAAACCTAAGATGACCTGGGGTACTAGTGTAAGAAATAACACGTAAAAAAACAAAAAACTGCATAGTTTCCTAGGAACGCGAAGCGAGGCGGCCATCTCTGTCGGCGCCGGAAGTCCATTGCTGCTATAACAGCCTCCACTCTTCAGGGAAGGCTTTCCACTAGATGTTGGAACATTGCTGCTGGGACTTGCTTCCATTCAGCCACAACGGCATTAGTGAGGTCGGGCTCTGATGTTGGCCGATTATTCCTCACTCACGCCAGTCAAGTTCTTCCACGCCAATCTCGACAAACCATTTCTGTACGGACCTTGCTTTGTGCACGGGGGCATTGTCATGCTGAAACAGGAAAGGACCTTCCCCAAACTGTTGCCACAAAGTTGGAAGCACAGAATCATCTAGAATGTTATTGTGTGTTGTAGGGTTAAGATTTCCCTTCACTGGAACTAAGGGGCCCGAACCATGAAAAACAGCCCCAGACCATTACTCCTCCTCCACCAAACTTTACAGTTGGCACTCTGTATTCGAGCAGGTAGCATTCTCCTGGCTTCTGCCAAAGCCAGATTTGTCTGCCAGGTGGTGAAGCGTGGTTCATCACTCACTTAGGCTTGTGTGCGGCTGCTCGGCCATGGAAACTCATTTCTTGAAGCTCCCTACAAACAGTTATTGTGTGGATGGGTCAGTCTATAGTACTGTATCAGTAGATGGGTCAGTCTATAGTACTGTATCAGTAGATGGGTCAGTCTGTAGTACTGTATCAGTAGATGGGTCAGTCTGTAGTGCTGTATCAGTAGATGGGTCAGTCTGTAGTGCTGTATCAGTAGATGGGTCAGTCTATAGTACTGTATCAGTAGATGGGTCAGTCTGTAGTACTGTATCAGTAGATGGGTCAGTCTATAGTACTGTATCAGTAGATGGGTCAGTCTATAGTACTGTATCAGTAGATGGGTCAGTCTGTAGTACTGTATCAGTAGATGGGTCAGTCTGTAGTACTGTATCAGTAGATGGGTCAGTCTGTAGTACTGTATCAGTAGATGGGTCAGTCTGTAGTACTGTATCAGTAGATGGGTCAGTCTGTAGTACTGTATCAGTAGATGGGTCAGTCAGTCTGTAGTCTGTAGTACTGTATCAGTAGATGGGTCAGTCTGTAGTACTGTATCAGTAGATGGGTCAGTCTGTAGTACTGTATCAGTAGATGGGTCAGTCTGTAGTACTGTATCAGTAGATGGGTCAGTCTGTAGTACTGTATCAGTAGATGGGTCAGTCTGTAGTACTGTATCAGTAGATGGGTCAGTCTGTAGTACTGTATCAGTAGATGGGTCAGTCTGTACTGTACTCAGTCATAGTACTGTATCAGTAGATGGGTCAGTCTGTAGTACTGTATCAGTAGATGGGTCAGTCTCAGTAGTAGTACTGTATCAGTAGATGGGTCAGTCTGTAGTACTGTATCAGTAGATGGGTCAGTCTGTAGTACTGTATCAGTAGATGGGTCAGTCTATAGTACTGTATCAGTAGATGGGTCAGTCTATAGTACTGTATCAGTAGATGGGTCAGTCTATAGTACTGTATCAGTAGATGGGTCAGTCTAGAGAACTCTATCAGTAGATGGGTCAGTCTATAGTACTGTATCAGTAGATGGGTAAGTCTGTAGTGCTGTATCAGTAGATGGGTCAGTCTGTAGTGCTGTATCAGTAGATGGGTCAAATCAAATCAAATTTATTTATATAGCCCTTCGTACATCAGCTGATATCTCAAAGTGCTGTACAGAAACCCAGCCTAAAAGTCTGTAGTACTCCATCAGAGGCGCAATTATTCAGACTATATACCATACATGGAGTTTGTCACAACTGGCACCCTATTGGCTATATAGGGCACTACTATACCCATGTAACCTGGTCATAAGTAGTACACTCTAAAGGGTACCATTTGGGCCTCACACAGAGTGGCTGATATACAGGTTACAAGTCATATCTACTACTTGTTACAGGTAGATTTTCCATTAGGTCTTTTATCACGTCATTAGTATAATAGTGGCCGAAGTCCTCTGTTTTATAACAGCATTTAGTAAGCAGTCATGGTCTATGATGCTAGTCTATCTCCTGGTTCTGTAGTGAGAGCTTAAAACGACACCCCTTGGACAGGATGCTAGTCTATCTCCTGGTTCTGTAGTGAGAGCTTAAAACGACACCCCTTGGACAGGATGCTAGTCTATCTCCTGGTTCTGTAGTGAGAGCTTAAAACGACACCTCGGACAGGATGCTAGTCCATCTCAA